>NC_057804.1:138866543-139091386 GCF_018294505.1 Triticum aestivum
CTAGGGGGGCTGTACGCCGTCTTGTCGATCGTCAGGGCATGGCCGAGTCGAGTCGTGTATAGTGCCTCTCCATCAGGTCGCCGCTTGTTGTCGTCAGCGGTGAGGGCGGGGGCACTGTAGCCACGCCAGCCCTGGTCAGCAGGTAGGTGAGGGGAACTGTTACCACACTTTGGTTGACCAGAGGCATGGACGGGGCACTGTTGCCTTGGTCATCAATGATTGACGACTCGTCCCATCATACGGCCTGGATGGGACGGGAGCTGACCAGTGGCTGGATTGCGGAGCATGCCACGGGTGGAGCTGGCTTGTCGAGGAAGCCTTGGTTGCGCCGGGTTCGGTTGTCTTGCGCTGGTTGTTGAGGCCGAGTCGACGTCGTCATGCCGAGTCAGAGAGTTCGGCCGGGTCGCGGGGCTTGGCCGGGTCGAGCGATCCAGCCAAGCGCATGCTGGCTCAATGGGCGATGCTGACCCCGTTGTTTTGAAAAGGATCTGGGTTCCGTTGCCTGCCCAGGGTCCATCCCCCCAATAGTAGTCCCCGAAGCTGTGAAGATCCGCCGTCTTCGGATGAGTGGGCCTTCACAGTTTCCCCCTTAAGCAAGGCAGATTCTGCGAGCGCCGGGTCCGGCAACACCCACTGTGTGCCGGTTTTCTCGGGAACCGGATTGCGGCATCCCGGCCATGGCGGGAACCAAGGAGTCCGTCGAATCTTGGGGCAATCCCTCGGGCTTCGCGCAGGCGCCACGTGGTGCCCAGAAGTTGGAGGGGCCTGATAGGCCACGCGCGTGACGGGACTGGGCGACGGGCTGGGGCCCGCCGCCGCGCGCCCTTGGCCCACGCGCACGGATTTATTGCGGTGTCTGGGGGCCGGTTGCTCATCCCCGGGCAGTTACTGCGTGTGTACGTGCACACTTATTGCGGGGTAGTGGAACGGGCGTGTGCAGACGATCCCACTCCCCCATGTTCAAACCGAGGGTTATAAATCGAGGGGCGGGGGGGAGGCAGACATCATTCTCACTCACGCCCTCCTGTCCCTTTGCTCTTGCTCTGCTCCTTGCAACCAACGCACTGCGGTGCCCGCTGCTCCGAGCAGAACTCCTCTGTCGTCCATCTTCTCTCTTCTTCCTTCGATCATGGCGCTGCCGTCGGGCTCCTGGATGGGTTCGAATGTCACCACCAAGGACATCACCCATCTTCGGGCGTCGCGGCACCTGCCGCGGGAGACGGATGTCACCGTCCGTCTGCCGCGCGGTGAGCAGAGGCCGCTGCCCGAGGAGCAGGAGCCCATGGTCTTCCTCACGCACTTCGAGCGCGAATTCGGGCTGCCGGCGAGCACCTTCTTCCGCACATTCCTGGAGTTCTTCGGGCTTCAGCCGCATCATCTTCGCGCCGGCGCCATCGTCCAGCTCTCCGGCTTCGTCACCCTCTACGAGGGGTACCTAGGGGTCGAGCCCATGATCGACCTATGGGCGCGCTTCTTCTCCCTGAAGCAGCAGGGCCCGTCTGCCAGAGAGTTCGCCGACTGCGGTGCTGCTGTCATCTCGAAGTTGTCGGGGGCGGACTTCCCCAAGATCCCGCTGGAGGATTCTGCCAAGAAGTGGTAGAACTCCTTCTTCTATGTCCGCAACTTAGGTGCGGACCGCATCAATCTTCTGGCCTTCGCCATCGCGCCACCGCGGGCGAAGACAAACTGGGGCTACTCGCCCAGGCGCCCGTCGCAGGAGATTCTCAATCTCTACGAGTGGGTGACGGTGATGAGGACGCGGGAGGGGCTCTCAGGCAATGACCTCATCGCCGCATTCATCAAGCGTCGGGTCCTCCCGCTGCAGGGGAGCACCTGCCTCATTGGCGAGATGGCCGGCCTTCAAGATCCCAACCGCATGGGGTTGACACGGCTGATGGTGGAGCAGATCGCGCGCCGCATGAACGACATCTCCAAGGCCAATATTGGGGAGGACTGGCGGTTCAGCAAGGCATCGTACAGCGGGTCGAACCCGGCGCCCCAGATGAGTGTCTGGTCGCCTTACTTCGCTTCTGCGCATCTTCTTGTCCGTCCCGTGCTACGCGGGAGGTGCTCCTGAATGCGATCCGGCATCCTTACGCCCGAGCTCCATCGCAGGTGGCGCCGATGGTGCCAGAGGAGCCTGCGGTCCGCGGCGGGGAGGAGGAGGCCGAGGCCGACACCAGCGCTCGGCGTCGTGCGGGTAAGTCTTGTATTTTCTTCATGTGACTTGAGTTGCCGGTCGTGGCACGGTACGGGCGATGCTGACGCCAGTTGTTGGTGTAGTGGCGTTGGGCGGGGAAGGCAGCGACGTGGGCGCAGCCGGGTCTTCGCGTGGGGCGGCGCCGATCCGCCCGCACGGGAAGGACAGCGCCACGCCACGACCCCGGGCCCCGAAGCGCATGGCGGACCCGGCCGGGGCCGGAAGGCCGTCCAAGAGGAAGCACGGTGCCGGGCACGGGAGGCCAACCCCGGTCCCGCTCTTGTCGGGGTAAGCTTCATTCCCCGTACGCATCCGGATTGTCGAGCTAACCTTGTTTCTTTTGCTCATTTTGTCTTCTTCTTCAGGTCGCCAATCGCACTGGTGAGGGCGGCGGCGGACTCCGCGGCCGCCGAAGGGGCCGTGTTCCGCTGGAGCCGGTCCAACCTCGTCGACTAGGTCGAGGCGGAGGGACGGGGCAACTCGGACCTCAGCCTGGACCCGAGCGACGCCGAGGTCTTGGCCTGGCGGGACCGGAACAGGGCCGAGGCAGAGCTGGAGGCGGCTTCGGTCCGGGCTTGGACCGACACGGCGACGGCATGGGTGCGAGCCGACGTGGAGCCGGCCTGGCGCGAGATGCCGGAGGGCACGATGGTGGCGGCGACGGTCTTCGAGCCATCGTCGGTGAGGGAGCGCGGCCGTGAAGGCCGTGCTGAGGTGGTGATCCTCGACCGGGAGGTCGTGGACGTGGAGGATGACACCCCGCCACGGGTCGACGTTGTCGAGCGAGCGCGGGCTGATGGTGGTGGAGGCGGCGTCACCTTGGAGGAGGCGCTTCGTGCGGCGGTGCCGGAGGCACTGCCGGTGTTGAAGGAGGCACCGCAGGCGGTGGTGCCAGAGGCCACCCCAGCAGCTGGGCTGGTGGTGGCGCAGCAGGTCGTCCCGGCGTACGAACCGGAGGCAGCAACGCAGGGCGTCCCGGCGTCCGGGTCATCGACGACGTCGGAGGAGGTGCTGGCTATGTCAGGAGCGGCCAGCGGGAAGCACGCCTTGGTGCCCCGGCAGGGGGGACGCCGGGCCGCCGTGCCGCAACCGGCGCGGAGCGGGGGCGCCGTGGTCTTCGGGCCTCAGACCCAGGAGGAGGCGGCACTGGACGCCATCAGCCGCCGTCTGCGCGGTCGGACGGATCGGCTCGAGGCCTTTGCCCAGGCCGAGGTGGAGCGGACGCGTGACCTGGAGCACGTCATTCTGGTAAGCCTTTTCTTTTTCGGCATTTCTTACTTGTGAGGGCGCGCGAGCGCACCCACTGGGTGTAGCCCCTGAGGTTCAGGCCAACTACGTAGTAGTTGGACCGAATCTTTAGAGCGTTGTCCTTGTTTTTATTTCTGCCTTCTTCTGCATCTTGACGCCTACCGGGTCGCCGCCTTCAACCGTCTCCTGGGCAAGTGCTGGGAGCTCAAGGAGTAGCTCGCCGCCAAGGAGGAGGAGCTTCGTGTCGCCGCAGGTATCTTTGTGCTCTTTTTCTAGTGGGGGCGCGCTAGCACACCCACTGGGTGTAGCCGCCGAGATTTGGGCCAACTGTGTAACAGTTGGGCCAAATCTTAAGTCATGCTTTCTCATGCGTTGAACTCTTCTTTTTCGCAGCTGAGGTGTTGTCCTAGCGGACTCGTCTGCTCCGGGCTGGTCATCACTATGACCGACTCATTGCTGACACTGGCCGTCTTGGCGTTGAGGCGGCACGGGCGAGGGCGGAGGCGGCCGCGGCCCGGCGGTCTCTCGACGAGGCCAACCAGCTGCATGAGCAGCTGGCGGGTCACAAGAGCCGCCTCGAGGCCGAGGTCGAGCGCCTTAAGGCAGAAGCCGCCAAGGTGGTGGAAGTGCAGCAGGCCCTGGTCAAGGCGGACCAGCAGCGCATCCAGCTAGCCGATGATAAGGGCCGGCTCCAGGCCGAGGTGGATCGCTTGCGGGGGCAGGTCACCACGGTTGAGGGGGCCCGGTAGGACGAGGCCTGTTGTCGCGAGGCGGCCGAGAAGGCGTTCGATGACAAGGACGCCGAGCTGAAGGCGGCCCTTGCCAAGGCACTCCAGGAGCGCGACCGTGCCATCGAACGGGAGCGGTGTGGTACGTTGCTCGAGGTGCAGCACCAGGAAGAGTCCTTCTCCAGTAAGTGCTTTTTCTTGCATTTTGCCGTGTCGGGATCCGGCCTTTTTTCCCTGTTGTACTTCTTCAGATATGCTTCTTCTTTCGTGTCAGGAGCCTTCCCGGAGATGCAGCGGCTGGCGGAGGAAGTCGTCCGCTTTCAGCGCGACCCGCCGGAGTCGTTGGATCCGGAATGGACCCGCGGGTGGCGTGGACCTTTCTGGCAATCATCGCTGCTGTTGAGGCCCGCCTGCGGGTCTTGGGGACGCAGATGGGGCAGCTGTCCCAGGCCGGCACTGCGATGACGGCGGCCCTTTGGCCGGACTCCGTCGAGACGAGCAGCTTCACGCGCCTTGCGCATTGGTTGGAGATGGGGCCAGACCTGCTTCAAGAGTGGCGCGTCTCTGCCGCTTGTGCCGGCGCTGAGATGGCGCTTCGATTCGCGCTGTCTTGGCATCCGGACCTGCATCTGGACGCGCTGATGGGCCAGCGGGCCGGCTCGGAGCAGCTCTTGCATCAGCAAGCCGGCCGGACTGCCTCTCGGGCCAGCTACATCGCCGAATTCGCCTTCCATGACGAGTTCCACCCGGAGCGGACGGAAGACGGCAGGGTCGTGGGTGGCGACGACTACGGCTTGCTTCTCCATAATCTGGAGGGGAGCTCCAAGGAGACGGGCGTCTACCGCGATGGGGGAGCCGAGGAGGACACCGGTGCTTCGCTGGACCCGGAGGCCGTCAGGGGAGAGTCGTCGACGTCGCGACGCGGCGCTGGAGATGCCTGAGATATTATAAGTAGAATTTGTTAAGTAGCAGGTCCACCCACCCACTGGGGGTTTTAGGGTGTAATGAACTCGGACTGTGGGTCTTTTTAAATATTTATGTGTAAATGTCGTGAGTGCTTTTGCTTTTGCCTTCTGTTTTTTGGACCGATTTCTTGCGCTTTTTCTTTCTCAAACCTCCCCCCCCCCCCCGCGAGTCAGACGGCCGAGGCTCCGGACCGTGACAAGGAGTTCGGTTCTTCTAGAGGTCAAGCCCGCAGGTTCAACACGCCACCCCGCCACCAACAACCACCGCCGGGTGCTAGAGCAACCATCGCCTTGCCGCATCTCCCCCTCCTCTCTTTCCCTTCTCCTCCCTTGACGCGACGAGCAGGCGCGGTGGGTGCGCGGGGTCGCGGGAGAGCGAAGAGGTCACTCATGAGGCCCGAGGACGAGGGGTCAATGGTCGGGGAGGAGGCCGCCGACAACCGTGGAGGCCCCACCCTTCCTCCACCACCGCCCGGGGCTCCACCACCGCCCAGGGAGGGATGGCTGCATGCCTCCATCATCGCCGGGCTGGGGAAGGAGAACGGGAGCACGGTGGCGCCTGCAAGAGCGACGACGAGGAGCAAGCTCGACGGGGAGATCCGGCGGCTAGGCAGGTGGTCGACGGGAGGGGAGGGGAGGGGAGGAGAGGAGATAGGGGATGGGGGGCGCGCGGGAAGGAGAGGAGAGAGGGCAGGAGCGGGAGCGGACTGGCTAGGGTTCGATACAAGGATGGGGCAGCTGCACGGATCTGGCTAGAACTCCTTCGTGATCTGAGGTGACGACCAACGAGGAGAGACACGGCAGAGGAGGAGGCCGACGGCATGGGGAAGAGGGGCTCGCGGCAGGGGCGGGGATGGAGGAAAGGCAGGAGGCGGCGGCGAGAAGGGACGACAGTTGCGACGGTGCCGCCCACGCCCCTCCTGCTGTGTGCATGCAAGGACGACGGCGACGACGCCGGGGAAGTGGACGGTGGGGATCCGGCAGGCTGGGGGAATGAGACGGCGGTAGCATGGAGAGCAGATAGGGTTAGGGAATGGGAGGAGCTCGGCGCGCGAGTGCGGGAGGAGGCGATGGCAAGGTTATCTCCACGGGAGGGGTTGCGTTTTATACGGCTGCGTGTGAAATGACGATAATGCCCTCGGCGGGGCACTTGATTTACACGCGGTGGCAGCCGCTAGTGGTAATCGGTGGTAACTATTCATTGCAATAGTGTCTCCGATTCGATCCGACGGTTGTGGTCTTCCAAGGACTCGATCCGACGGCCCAGATCAGATCAAGCAACCAGATCCGACGGACAGGAATGCCAAATCACTGAGGAGGCTGGAGGATGACCAGAATCCTTATTTCTCGATATGTATTTCGTGAACCTTTTACGTTTTATGTCCGGCTGTAAGCTTAACATGCTATGTTCGATGCTATCTGATGCCATGTTATGTGTTAAATTTAGCTTCTTCTTTTTAGGGATGTGTCAAATTTAGCTTCATGGTGTTGATTGCGCTACATGAGATTATATGAATTTGAGATCGGAATATGGAGGGACGGTTGGGGACATGGACAAATGATGAGTGATCGGACGTTGTTCACATACGCGGACGCGCGGATATACACGGTCATATACTGTATTAGATAGACAAGTCTAGTTGTAGACTCCGTTAATACTGCATATCACCCCCGGCCAAGAAAATACTCCTATCAGCTATCATGGTGTTGGTTTCAAATACTCCCTCTTTTGCGGGGTAGGAAAATTTTCTGCAACACTGGAACCCGCATGTTTCAGCGAAACAGACAGCTCTACGCGGGGGCTCCGTTGCCATCCCGACACGTATGGTGGGATCGCTCTGTATGATTCTGATTTTTATACGAGCTACAGGTGCAAAGACGAGTTCTTTAACGCACGGCAACGCCGCCTTGTATGTAGAGTTCAATGACGTGTCTAGGTTGTTGTCCCAGTTTGATTCGTTCAACGGCAAGGGCTTTATTTTTGATGAGTCATCTTTTTTTAGATGAACAGGGAGGTCCCCCCCCCCGGCTCCATTATTGAGCATGAAGCCATAGAAAGTATCATCCAGTCATACAGCAGCTCACTTAGAGGAGCAGTTCAACCTTAACAGGAACTAAGAAAGAAAAGGAAAACCGGATTACAGATCTCCCAGCAGATCAAGCGGCACGCAGGCCTGAACTCAGAGCAGCGGAAATCAAACAGAAATCTCCTGAGCTTTGTCTGCTCCCATCCCCGTGGATATTCTAAACTTGAAAGGTGGTGCTGAAGCTGCTTGAGGAGACCAACTGGTGAGCGTCGACACCGGGCTGCGCAACACGCTTTTGCTCTTCAGGCCTCCCTGTTTCCTTGGAGAATGGAAATCCCACTCGCCTTCAGAGATCTTCAGCTTTTCCCACTTGTTCACAACCCCATCATTTGCAGATTCTTCCAGCCTCGGCCATTCGTTATCTGTAGAGGCTACCTCAAGTGCTCTGTTAGCTCCGCCAGGAAATTCTCCAGGCGAACTTTGCCACACGTGGGTGCCAAGATCGCCCAGAACATGAGGGTCCTGAGGATCAGTCTCCAAACCTGCGAAATCGATGTCCAAATGGTGTTGTTAAAGATGATAGAGTTCCTATACTTCCACAAACACCAAAGAACAGCCGAAGAAACTATGTTCAGGGCTGAGTTCTTTTTATTAGAGACCCAGAATCTGGCTACAGATTCATACCCTGTCCCTATCTAAATCTGAAAGTGACCAGCCACTAATAACCAGATGTTTTTAGCTACTATGCAATCAAAAAACAAGTGCGAGTTAGTTTCCTGATCCGAGCAGAAGACACAGTCAAGGGGTTTAGTGATGTGCCTTTTATGTAGGTTGTCTCTGGTCATTAGCTCGTTATAAGAGAAAAGCCACAAGAAAACATGAATTTTTAGGAGGTACATAAAGCTTCCACACCGCAGGGATGAAAATTGGCTGCACCCCACGAAAATTGATCACATGATACAGGGAGCTTGAAGAGTAAACCCCTTTACTTTCAAGCTGCCATATCAGTGAATCAGTATCATCACAGAGGGCAATGTTCCTAGCACATTCAACCAGGTGGTACCATTGCACCATAAGTTTGTCATCAAAGTTCCTTCTGAAGGTTAGTTTGAGCGTATCCCCATCCCAGACTTCTTTAATAATCTTAGTTTGCTCATTACAAACTAAGTAAATAGGCCAAAATTGGGTAGCTAGAGGGGAAGTCCCAAACCAAGTATCTTCCCAGAACCTAACCTTCTCACCGTTGCCTACTTTCCATCTAAACCCAAACTTCATATTTTGGTGATGGATTGGAATCCCTTCCAAAATCTAGAGGAGTTTGGATTGGGATTGACAGCAAACAGGTTAGGTTTCCCTGACAAGTATTTTTGTTCTATAATGGCCTTCCAAGGTTTATCTCCTTCTTCATAAAATCTTTTGACCCAGGAGCCTAAAAGGCAAGTGTTCACCTCTTGGAGGTTTGGGATACCAAGGCCTCCAAACTCCTTTTTCATACAAATCATTTTCCAACTAGCCAGGTGAAGCTTCCTATGCCCTTCAAAATCATTCCACAGGCAGTTAGCCATTTGTGAATTGATCATGTTAATAGCCCATTTTGGGAATTTGAAAAAGGACAGCAAATATATGGGGATGCTGGCCAGACAAGCCTGGATAAGCACAAGCCTGCCTTTGTAGGAAAGCAGCTTCCCTCTCCATCCAGCAATTCTCTTCATGATCTTATCTATGAGGGGTTGTATATCCTCTCTTCTAAGTTTCTCATAGTGAAGGGGGATCCCTAGATACTTAATGGGGAAAGCACCTTCAGTACATCCTAGGGTTTGAACAAAGCACACTGTTTCCTCCATTTCCATATTAATGGGGATCAGCTCACTTTTACTATAGTTGATTCTCATCCCAGAAACCTGTTCAAAACAGCTTAGGATCATCTTAAGATTTGAAGCATGTTGCAGGTTTTTATCTAGGAAGAGGATGGTGTCATCTGCATACTGCAGGCAAATGATCCCTCCAGGGCATGCCTCTAGACAAAGCCCTGAGACCATTCACTGGCTAGCTGCTTTCATCAGCATTCTAGTGAGTGCATCAACTACAAGATTAAACAACAGTGGGGAGATGGGGTCTCCCTGCCTAAGCCCTTTTCCTGTGAGAAAGAAATCACTCTCACAGTTGTTTATTTTGACACCAATGGACCCCTCATGGGTAATCTTCTTAATCCACTGTGTCCATCTTTCCCCAAAGCCTCTAAACTTAAGAAGATCTTCTAGGAAATCTAGGTTGACTTTGTCAAAGGCTTTTTCATAATCTAGCTTCAGCACTAGGCCTTGCCTTTTACTAGAGTGAATTGAGTGCAGCACCTCATGAGCTGTGACCACACTTTCTAGGATATACCTACCTTTTAGGAAGGCAGATTGGTTGCTGGCTACCAGTCGTTGCAAGATTTTAGATAGTCTATTGGTGAGGACTTTGGTGCAAATCTTAAAGCTACAGTTCAAAAGGCTGATGGGTCTAAATTTCTTCATGGAAGAAGCATCAACTTCTTTGGGGATCAGGGTCAACATAGCAAAGTTAAGTCTGTGAATATCAAGCTCCCCTCTATGGAAGTCGGAGAACATATCCATCAGATCATTCTTTACTAGCTCCCAGAAGTTTTGGTAGAAGAAGAAAGGAATCCCATCAGGCCCTGGGGCTCCATCAGAGTAGGAGTCAAAAACAGCCTATTTGACTTCCTCCTCTGAAAAAGGAGATTCTAGGATATTGTTTTCCTCGGGAGTTACTTTTTCTCCCTCAGAGAAAAAGTTTGGGTTCATCCTAAAGCCATTTCTATTCTCCTTTCTGAACAAATCTTTATAATAGTCACTTGCAATTTTGAGCATCTCAGAGTTACCAGTGACAGGGCCTTCAGGGCCATCCAGAGAGTGGATGACTGTTTTCCTCCTTCTCTAGTTGGCCACTTCATTGAAGTAAGCAGTGTTCCTGTCACCTTCCTTGATCTCTCTATCCCTAGACCTCTGTTTAGCCTTAACTTCCTCTTGGAGCCAGATTTTCTGAAGCTCAGAGTGGAGGAATCTAATTCTAGAAAATTCAGCTTCAGAGAGGGTTATGGTTTCAGATTTGACATCTAACTTATCAAATTCCTCTAGGAGGATCTTTTTATACCTTTTAAGTTGAGCTTCTTCATTAGAGCTCCATCCCTTAGTAATTTTCCTAAGCTTCCTAATTTTAATTTGCCAACTCTCAACATGTGAGGGGGCATTTGTAGGCTCACTCCAAATGCTGGTAACTAGATTGGTGAAGTCCTCCCTCAGGAGCCATCACTTTTCCATTTTATAGCTGCTGCATTTAGGAGCTTGATTAAGACCAGACTCTCAAATTATAGGGGCATGGTCACTTCCACACCTAGGCAAGGCCCTACAGGATGCTAGGGGGAAAATCATGTCTAACTCAGTGTTACAGAAAAGTCTATCTATTGTGGACATGATCAGATCCACTTGATTATTTGCCCAGGTGAATTTCCTGTTGGATAGCTTGATCTCAAGCAAGCTCCAGATTTCAACCCATGCATTAAAGTTATCACTCCATCTATGATTAATGTTCCCGTTACTTTTATCCTTGGCATATCTTACCAAGTTAAAGTCACCCCCTATTAGGGTGGGGAGGGGGTCCTCTAGGAATAAGGAATGTAGCTCAGAGATAAAGCTTTCCTTCCCTTCTTCATAGGGAGAACCATAGACAGTAATGACTCTAAAAGGGTTATCAGTGTTTTTTATTTTAATAACACAACTAACAGAAAATTCTAGATTGGACCAAGATATAATGTCAAACACATCCAGATCCACTCCCATCAGGATGCCTCCAGCAGAGCCTTTGGAAGGTAAGTGATGCCAGGAAAAAATCTTATTACCTACTAAAGAATTCAGAAAGGAGTCAGACAACTCCTCTTTTTTGGTTTCCTAGAAGCCCACAATGGAAGCATGGGTTTTGGCCATGTTTTCCAGGATCAAAGTTTTCCTACCAGGGGAAGTAATCCCTCTCACATTCCAGAACAGAGCATTCATGTAATCAGTCTAGTTTTGGGGTGCTTGCCCCTTCTATTCTTACATACCAAATACCATAATTCACTACTACTAGAATCCACATTGTCATTACTAGGTAGTTTTGTGGGGGTGATGAAATCTAAATCAGAACCTTCAGTTCTGTCAAGGATAATACCCCCACCCTGCTTGGGTCGGTAGCCCCACTGGTTGGATTAGCATCAACTTCTATATCTAAATTGACATCTATGCCTATCTTATCAGCAACATAAAGAAAATTGGGATTATTGAAGAGGGAGAAAGTTGTGTTTTTTACCTTCTTTGTTGGTTCCAGCATCTTAGGTGCATTTGAACTGTTGAGCTTTCTGAAGAATGGTCCCGGTGTCCCCAGCAACCCTAGCACTCATTCTAGTTGCCTGGACAGGACCCCAATTCTTTGCATAGTGTTGCTGGATTGGGGGGAAATTCTTCTCATAGCTTTGGTGCTCATCATCAACAAACTCAGCATTGTTCTCAGGCAGGTGCAGGTGTTCCATTGGCATGTCCTCCTCCTCATCTTCAGTGTTAATCCCATCATCTTCCCAGGTTTCCATCTCTCTCAGAAGGATGAATCCATCATCTAGGTCCCCATTTTCCAGCAGGAGATCAATTGCAGTTTTCTTGGTGTTCTGTAGTGGTTCTGGCAATTTGTTCTTTAGCTGAGTATCTGGGGTGGGGAGTTCCACCTCATCTTGGCAGGGATCTTGACTGGTCCTTCTAGTCATCCCACTGCTAGAGCTGGTCCTAGATCCATTGTCAGAACTTTTGGAACTTCTATGTGAAGCAGAGTCATCATTTGTCCTGTTGTTGTGACTGTTGTCAGTCCCTCCATCTTGCCGATCGCTTGCGGTTTGCCCTTGGCTCTGTTCACTGGCGGCAGCACTAGGTGGCTCTACCTCCACAGTGATCCTGTAAAGCTTCCCATGAATTCCAAACACCCTCTCTTTAGGCATCCTGGAGAGGTCTTTGCAGGCTATTTTAACTCTGATTGTTTCATAGAAATTCTGGAAGTTGTGTTGCCAGTCAACATCAAGCAGGACCCCAAAAGTGGATGTGATTTGGTCTAGTAGAGACCATTCACACCATTTTGGATTCATTTTTCCTAACTTGATCCAGACCTTCTGCAACTCTTCCTCAGCAGTGATTTCTCCTTTCCTCACCTCTACATTCACTATTGTATTATCTTTTGACAGACCAAAGCAGGGGTATCTAGCTACATGCTTAACATCAATTTCAGGAGGGAATTTAACTAGGTAAGACCACTCATCCAGGGCATTGATGGGCCAGGGCCAGTTGGTCTTATAGATGCTGGCAAATTCTGTTGCTAGCTCCTGCTTAGTTACCTCTCCAGCTTCAATAAAGACAATGCCAACATTCTTCAGCCACCCAGTGTGCTGGGCATTCACATCAGGAGCATCCAAGTGGTAAAAACCAATGCCTGGTGCAGCACTACCTACAAATTTGGTTGTTGAATGTGGCTTCTTCCTGACTGGGCAGTCTTCAACTTTGTGATTAATCATTTTGCAGATGAAACAACACTTGGGCTTAGAGCACTTGTCCTTGTGGTGCCCAGGATCCCCACAATTGTAGCAGGTGACTCCAGCATAGGACATCAGGCCGGGGTTGGAAGCCAGAGGCTTCTGAGACTCCTTCCCTTTCTTCTGCTGGCTCTTGCCCTGCGACTTGATCTGCTGCTGGCTGCTGTTGTTAGCATCACCCTGGGGTCCTCCCTGCCCACCGGACTGCCCCTATGGCAGCTGCGGGGGAGCGAACCATTGCTGCTGCCGCCCTCCCCATTACGGAGGGAAAGGCCCAGGGAACTGGCCTGGGAACGCCCAAGGCGGCGGCGGACCTTGATACCCAAACCCGAAGAACGGCTGTTGCGGTTGTAGGTTCGGCCCCTGGTTGATCTGCTGGTGGTCAGGAGGCCAATTCCCCGATTGATCTCCTCTACCCCCTTTGTTCTTGGCTCTGCCCCGCCTGCGCCCCCCATCCGCCATGAGATTTGGATCTGGGTTGACAGCCGCCACAGTATCGAGGCTGGTTAGAGGAGGAGGAACCCTAGTTTCTTCCCCCCCCCTCCTTTATAGGCTCCCAGAGCTGACTGTACCGCCGTTCTGCCTTGTCACCGCGCTCACCTGGCGGCTCGATGGATGCGTTGGCAGATGCGTCAGCTTGGCAAGTGATTTGAACGTTGGCGCTACTATCCCGGCACATGAGTCTGAATCCACCAGAGGCTTCCAAGACCAGGAACGCCTCTGTTTCTTCAGTCGATCCTCGATCCGCTATCAGAGAATTGATAGACTCTCGGCAAGGCTGATGCTCTCCTATAGCTGTAATCTCCAAAACGCCTTCCAGCGGATCCGTCTCTCTCGCAGAGGTGAATCCATCGCAGCCCGCGCCCAGGAGATCACCACTTTCTCTGATGTCGATCTGCCTGCCAGTAACAAGCTCCGCTCTCTGTCTGTTGCGAAAGCTAAGATCCTGGCGACAAGCTTCTGAACTGATTCGCGCCCCCTCCGTGGGATTCGCATCGAGGTGGACTCTATCAGCGTTTGCTCTAAGATTTCCTCCTCTTCGCGGATCTGAACTTGCAAAAGTGCTGCCTCTCTACGCTCGCTCATGGCGGGTTGGTGTGGTTGGGGGCATGGGTTCACTCTGCAAGGTCAACTCATTCCAGGCCCCTTCCACAGAGAAGATGCACTCGGCTTCTGCACTGCGCATCTCAAGCCCGGCCCCGCAGACCTCATGCGCCGCACAGTAGTAGTCTCCTTTGGCTCGAATCTGTAGGGCATCTAAATTCAGGGGCTGTAGTTGCCGCACTCCCGATCCGGCTCTAGGGATAGGTAGGGCCATGGATCCACCTCCTCCGAGTCCGATGGTGGGGTGGAAGGCAGGCGCCCCAGAATCCCTTCCCAGCGCGCTCGGCGGCGAGCATCTTCGCTCCTCGCTTCTGATTTCACCCACATCACAAATGCTTCTGGCTGCTCCCTCGGATGAGGCATCCGGGACTTCTCCGCCTTCGTGCCCTCGAAGTAGATTCTCCGAGCGAGATTGAGCAGCTCTTGGTCCGCTTGGATTTGGCAGGTCTGGGCATACCTTGATGCGCAGATTTTTTGGAATGGATCTGAAGTCCTCTCCGCAGCGAGATCTGCTTCCCTCCATTCCTTCACGCACTGCATACACGAGTCGGCGTCGTCGCGAATTCGCATCGCTAGCTCCGTCCACCTCCGCATCCTTGTTGCCTGCAGCGTCGCCGGTGAGACCGAACCAATCGGGCGCAGCTTCTCCGGGAATGACTGGTAAACGAATGGCAGAGGCATCCGAATCACCGTCGAACCCTGCGGGATCCCGGGGGGAGATCCCTGGGAGGCGAGCCGGTGGATCTGGCCTGGCGGGGTGCGGGGGCATCGAGTGGGGGCTGCGGGGGTGGCGGTGTGCGAGCCATCGGCGGGGGCGGCGACGGCGGTGGTGGAGGTGGGTGGGGGAGGGGAAGGGGGTGGAGCGGTCGCAGGAGCGGTCATGATCGTAGATAGACGTAGTTGCCCCTGGTTAATTGTTGTAGGCTTGAAGGTCCGCAAAGCTGCATATCAGCAATAAAGCCGCGTCGAGCTCGGATGAAAAGGTGATTCGTCATTTTTTTCGATGGCTACCATGGTGGTGCCGGAGGCAGGTAAGGAACGCTGGTGTCAAGCTCAAAAATGTTCTGCTATCTTTTCAGTTTTATCATGTCGATCCTAACATAACTTGTACTTGATTTTTATAATATACTCTCTCTGTTCGGAATTACTCGTCCAAAAAATAAATGTATCTAGATATATTTTAGTTGTAGATACATTTATTTTTGTGACAAGTAATTCCGAACGGAAGGAGTAAATGAGATAGTATGTGTTACCATCTAAAAAACGCCGGTCTCCCAGTCCCGAGTCCTCTTGTGCCGGTTTGATTTCTCCTTTTAAGATATACGCGTGACGTGTGGACTCCATCCCACAGCATCACCCACAAGACTAGAAACACCGTTGCCTTGAGCAACTTGGCCTTTTTTATATGGCAGGAGGAATCCTTGGCTGACACGTCAGTCCAAGGAGATAGAACGGCACGGCCCATCCGTCAGTGATAAAACAAACCCAGAAACATCACGACATTTGTTTTTGTATTTATTTTATTCCGGCCTTTGCTTTTGGGCAACGCAAGCAAGTTCAGAGTTGATCAGTTGAACAAAAGGAACCTCTCGCTTTCAGACCGTGATCACTCACCTTACTTGCTCACTATATAAGTATATATATATATACTCTACCCACATAAAGTTATAAGCATACTCAATTCACAGGTGCATAACCAATTCACAGGTCGCACAGGACGAAAGGAATTGCACCGGTGCGAGCTTCGTGTCTGTCCACCATGGCGGCGAGTAGTCAAACTGAGGAGAGCATGATGAACTACGATTCTCCGGCGTGCGGCGGCGACGTGGCAGAGACGGTCATCGAGGACCTCCCCGCGGACGTGCTGTCCCTCGTGCTCCGCCGGCTCGACGGCGCGTCGCTGGCGGCGCTCGGCTGCGCGAGCTCCAGCTTCCACGACCTCGCCACCGACCCCGACACATGGCGCGGACTCTGCCTCGCCCTGTGGCCGTCGGTCGCCGGCCTCCTCGACAATTCTTGCTGCCGCGGCACCGGCGACGGCTTCCACCGGGCGCTCTTCGCCGACGCGTTCCCGTTCCCAGCGACGACGGCGGCGGCCCCGGGCACGGTCGCGCCCGCCCTGCCCAGCCGTCTCGTCTCCGCGGTGGACCTGCACCACAAGGGGGTCTGCATCATGTCGCGCGTGGTGGAGACGGACACCTCGTCGGCGTGGTTCCTGGGCTCGCCGTTCCGCGTCGACGCGCTCCTGCAGGAGGGCTTCTCGGCGGCGTCCTCGATCACGCCGGCGGAGCTCACGCTGAGCTGGCTGCTGCTTGACCCGTCGTCAGGCCGGGCGGTCAACGCCTCCAGCCGGCGGCCGGTGTCCGTTGACCGGAGCTGGCTCACGGGGGAGACGGTGGCGCGGTTCACCGTGGTGCTCGGCGGCGTTGCCCTGGACGCGGCCGTCACGTGCGACGACCGGTTTGGGCACGTCCGGGAGGTCAGCCTGTGCGTGGAGGACGGCGACGGCGGCGGCGTCAGCGGGCGGGACGGGCTGGCAGCGGTCGCCGCGGCCATGGCTGCCCCGAGGCAGGGCCGGGGCGCGGAGGCGGAGGCACAGGCGGCGCGGCAGTACGGGGAGTTCGTGAAGGGGAAGAGCGCGCGGAAGGAGTGGAAGGCAAGGCGGGAGGGGCTCGTCGACCTCTGCTGCTCCGGCGTCGGAGCGGCGGCGTTCGTCGGGTTCCTGGTGATGCTCACGTGCCGGTGAACGCGCGCGCATCGACTAGTAAAGGTTTGCTCACACGTGCGAGGAATGTGAATACGTGTTCGTCCAGTAGGTTACACTGGGACAGAGGGTCGCTGCCACAATGTAAATGTACTGTAGCGCAGGGCCAAGAGTTATCTTTTTTGCATTAATTTTCAGAAAGAGAAACTTGAGAAGATACCGTTGAAAGTTGGGAATATAGTTCTAATTTTTGAAGCTCAGTTTCACTGATGCTGGAGCAAGGTTTTGCCTAAGCCTCAAGCTTCAATAGAACTTCCCTCCCAAGGAAACTGCTTCTCCTCCAACCCAAAGTGCAAGAGAGAGACGGTTTGGCAGGCGAAACAACTGCCCCCTTCCTATGCCGGTAACGCCGCAGGTCCTCGCCTCAGCCTGCTGCTCCGGCGACAGCAGGGGTGGAGACCCCCGGTGATTTGGCTAGTAGATAGGGTAGGCCTCGTTTGTCCTTGAGGTGTCTGTTCGATGGAGGGGACGACGCCGTGTCTGAATAAATTGCCTTTGCCCTTCCTTCATCTCGGGAGCGCTCCAACCGGTGCTGGCGAGGGGCAATTGGCTCTGGTGTCTCAGCGGTCTTCTGATCCGGCGAGCGTAGGTGTCGCGGGTCGGCACACGACGTCTTCCACAATGTCGTTGATCTGTCCAGGAATCTTTGATGGCTTGAAGTTGGGCTCGAGGATGGCGGCTGGCGGCGGCGCCCTTCTTCTTCAACCTTGTCGAATGAAGACGGCGGCGCCGGAATTTGGTGAACACAGGGAAGATCCCCGGCCGACGCTCCACAAAGTCTCGGTTCTGCCGCCTTCGGCAGATCATTTCATCGGCTCATTAAGCAGCATTGACTGCCAAGGTGTTTCTCTAGATTTGGGCATGTTGGTTGATCCCCTCTTCCTGCGAAACTACGGTGCTGCCGGTAATCAATGGTGGACTAAGGTTGGGCATGGCGGAAGGGACTCCAAGACTCAAATTTTGGTTTTTTGGGGGTTCTTTTTGCAAAGCTTCATGGCACCTATAGCTCTGGTTGTTTCGTTTGATTTCTTCGTTGTAAGCGTTGTAATCCTTTGTTTTTAATATGATGTGTGGTTATCGCTCAAAAAAAAAAGCTTCAATAGAACTTGCTAGTAGGCCACAGCTCAAATTGTAAAGAAAGTTACTTCATAATCTGACGCACAGTTAATAACTGCCCAGTAAATCAAACTAAATATTTGCATTCCAAGAAACCCTGATGCTGACCGAGGTGATTGCTCAGTAAAACACACGAAAATGATGATACCATAACATCCTTACAAACTCCTTTTTTTCAATTACATAAATGTAATGACATTGACATAGTCATTTGTAAACAAGGAAGACCATAAGTACTACCAGTCATTGCTATAATATAAAGAATCTACATCAACACATCAATACAAAGCTATACAGAAGTTCCAGAACCAGCGTACAAAACTCACAGAGAACAGAAACACTCTTGTCGCGGCAGCGAGCAACAAGATACCTAGGAAGCAGTCTACATATGTGCATTCTGCAACTCCCGGTAAATTAAATCGATGAACTGGTCACTCTGTTGGGAAACAGGCGTTAGAAGTATATAAAAGAACATACAGCACATATTGTAATTTTCAATGACAAACATACCTGAACAAGTCTAAGGAGGGCGTCCTTAACTTTATCCCGTGAAATAACAGAGCCGTCGTTGTGTGCAGGGGCGAAGGATGGAGGTGGTGCAGGTGGTGGAAAAGGTTGGAGTAGAGGGGTGCCATGCCCGTACTGAGGATGTTGAGTAGATGATGAAGTTGAATGAAGAGGTGGTGCTGTGGGCATCATTGATGAAATCGGCGGAGCTAGTGATGCAGAAGAGGATGATGGAGGAGCAAAGAATGCCGGTGTTACAAGATTTGTTGAATGGCTAGCATGGGCATTAGTGTCCTGGAGGGGCAGTGGTGGAGCTGATGAACCTCCGAAAGGAGGGGGTATTTGGTGCGACTGGGCAGCAGAAGACATCATCAATGGCGTGTGGGAAGCCGCAGTGGTTTCAGTGGATGGATGAGCTCTTCCAACCATTGACCCACTTGATACACTCGTAATGCTTGCAGCGCCCTGTATATTTGTATAGAAGAATAATTCAGTACACTGCATATAGAACCAAAATGCAAGCATGGTGTTTTAATTCAGACATTCAGATGACAGTCCAAAGATACTGCATATACTATTTCATGAGCAGTGCGAGAAACAGAAAATTATTCAGAAGGAAACGAAACGAAATAGGAAGAGAACATACACCAAAGTAATTAGCAAGTGATTCATCAGGAGTATCAGAAATGAGAGTGGATGCTGGCGGTGGTTCAAGGGGGCCATCTATAGCAGCGGACGTAGGAACAGCCTCCAATTCCTCAAACTCACTGTGGTATATTAGAAGAATTCAGCATAAGTCAATCAAAACATCTCCCATAAATAGTCAAGGGGAAAAAACCTTTTCGTGGAGGGCACTTTGGCTTTTGGAGGTACTCTGGCATAAGCATTAAGTATCCTGCAAGGAAAATGGAATTAAAAAACTGAAGGAAACATGTTCACAAATTTTCATAGAAATAATTTACCCGCATGCCAACATATAATACTAGTAAAAAACCTAAAGATACATGGACGTCAACAAGACAAAGTTCGATTCATGATTAACCAATCCTAATTATTCACACTCATGTTAGACATCTAATAATTATACATACTAATGCTTTGAATTAAGCAAAACAATGAAGCATGATTTGCAGATAGGGGACTAATTGTTAAAAAAGGAAAAAGATTCTCCTCTATTTTGTCCAGTGCAGAGGTAATGAAACCCAGGCAGGTAATCATGTTGATCCTTTCGAGAACTTCCAATTATATGATAGTAACACCCCATTTGATTGAATATAAGAGCATGATGCTCCTACCTTACATGCAAAAAGTTTCACAAGATCAGGATTCAAGTATACCAAGCATCACAGGATTTTATTAATTTCCAAACCGTTAACATGGTCAAGGAATTTTCACTCGTTAGGATGCAAAACTGCGGTTGCCACCGAGAAAAGTTTGTTCCCGAGGCATAAGTAACTGTGTAGCTATTTCTGGTTGCCTAAGAGAAAGGAGGAAGCCACAGTACACCCTATTTAATGTTTACATGTTGCCCTAAGATCAGATCAGAATCACCTAGTGTATCACTAAGAGCATCTCCAACAATTTGTTGGTTAGTTTGCTGATAAATATATCCATGTCATCAACCAACAATGTATCATACAAGTATTCCAATGGTTGTATGTAAGGGTTGACCAATAGGAGGTGAGAGAATATGGAAGCTTGCTCTCTTTCTTTACCTTGGAGCTTGTGCACAAGGTGTTGGTTCATTTTCATACAACCTCACACTCGCTCTTCATTTATTACTCGACACGTCATCAAAGATGCTTACATGTCAAATTTACCAACAAACATCTTGCAGCTACTGGAGATGCCCTAATATGTATATATGTAGGCAGAAACAAAAAAAAGGTAAAATATAATGACTTCTACAGTTTGTCCATCAGTTTTCATTAGAAAGTTCAAAATTTTCACATCACAGAAGTCATGTTGTCTCTACAAACATGAAATCCAGCCACACCATTACTTCCATTTGTTAGCCCATGAGTCCAGCATGGATAATTGCAGCTTTCAGGGCATGCATTTCTGGCCTGAATCCAATCTAAAGTAGACAAGACCAGATAGTCTACAACAATAACAACAACAACAAAAACAACAAAAACAAAAACAAAAACAACAAAGCCTTTCAGTCCCAAACAAGTTGGGCTAGGCTAGAGTTGAAACCCATAAGATCTCGAAACCTAGTCATGGTACTGGCACGTGGTTAGTCTAGTTCCACAAAAAAAATAGTATGATCCAGTAACTCACAAATGGTTTTCAATAAACATCCGAGCCATGAAAAGGAGGCTTCCAACATGAGCATATGATACATGAAAGACATACCTTCCAAAAAGATTTGCTACAGCATCACAGTCCTGCTGATTGTAAAACCAAATACCATTTACTTCTTGTGCAGCATTCCGGTACAACAAATATGGAGGTTGAAGTTCGTATTCAAAATCACTTAATAAATCCTCCACCAGATTATCTGACAAGAGAAACAATATTGAACTTCTCATGAATGAACTAAACAATTTGAGCATTCATAAATCATCTAGACATAAGAAGCCGGCTGTTAGTCCTAGCCAACTTTTGTAAGATAGATACAAGGAAAATTTTCCTTCTAACTGGAAGTCTGTAACTATCAAACAGGATGCAAAACTTTAAAATGACATGCAGGCCAGCGAGCCAGCATCAGCAAGCGCACCACAACATTTGGTCTGTACAACCGAAGTAGCTTGGCTAGTTATCCCCTTTGCTTCATTCTTTTTGGTGAACTTTTGTGGCAATGTGTGATCACATGGAACAAATCTCTTTTTTAGCAAGTCTCGCCGCATGGAATGGTAAACAAAATTACTTGTGCTTCTACTTCATACAGTTGACTTCTATTCCTTGCGTTCAATTAGGATTTTAAACTCCCAGAGTGGAGAGCTTAAGGTTTCAATCTGAAAATTTATAGTTTGCCGAGTGGAAGGTATTGGGGTTTCGCGTGAGAAGATCTTTAAAAAAAGCCTGTATTTTCAGAGTAGAATGCTCTAAGTTTACTAGTGATAAGTTTGGGTTTGTCAAGTCGAATTTTGTTGAGAAAATAGAGTCTGCCAAGCAGAAAGATTGGGGTATTATGATTGTTTCAGTGGCCCATCAGGCTTTTGTTGAGTAGCCAACATTGTAGTGTCGCCGAACTGTAATAGTTCGACTTCATAAGAGCATTGGTTAATCTAGATGTGCTTTAGCAAAACTGTCATTAATTATCTATCATCTTGGAGACCTCACGCTTTTATTAGCTACCGAAAAAGCAATATGTTTTCTAATCGCGATCGTCCGTAACCCCCAATGCCTGAGTCACGCGGCTGAGTGGACGGACTTAGATCGCAGAAACATACCCGTGTTCCGCCTGTTCATGACGATAAACTGAAACCTCGGCTGCGTGTTCCTACAACAGGAGAAACCAATCAGATATTCAGATCCCAGCCGCAGCCGCACACGATACTCTTATCAACCCTCGCTCACCTCTTCACGACGAACAGCGACCCCTCCACGTCCTTGCGGCTCTGCGCAATACAAGGCAAGCAAACCGGATCGGATCAGGTTTTCGGTGAATCACGGGGGGCGAGACAGGGGGAGGGGGAGGGGGAGGGGGGAGGTGACTGACCCACTGATTGAGGTCGATGTTGAAGTCGTAGAGGGTGACGTGGGCGGCGGTGATGAGGATGTCCTCGACGGCGGGGTCGAGACGCTGCAGGACGGTGAGGTTGAGCAGGCGCGTGCCCTCGGCGTCCATCGCCAGGTTCGGGGTCAACTTGCCCCCGTTGGTCGGCTGCGGCGGCGGCATCGATCAATCTCCGAGTGGGCGGCGGTGGATCTGAGGGGAGCTGCAGGCTGCAGCTATCGAGTAGGGAGCTTGGGAGTTTGGAGCAGGGGGGGAGGGGACGGGACGGGGACGGACTGTAATTTCTGGAAGAGTCGCCGCAGCAGACAGCACAGAGAGGATGGGACGTGGATGGACCGACGATGCAGGAGCCGGACGGGGTCGGGTCCATGGGCTCGGCCACTATGTAACAGGTATAAAGGCACATGTGACACTTTTTCCGAAGACTTTGTGGCTTGGCCCATCCTTTGTCCCGGACCGCGGCAACTATATCTCGCTTCACGCGAGACTTTTGGGGATTTCCTAATTTGGCGCTGCAGGCGCCCGTTACAGTGCAATTTGCAAACGGGCGCCTGCAGCAGCCCAAGCCGGGCCGGCCCATCTTAATTCTTTCTTGTTTTGCAGAAACATTAAAAAGGTGATAGAACTGGGAATCGAAGCCACACCAAGCTCGTTACCATCTTTGAGCTCTAACCACCGCGCCATCGCCCTCCTAGTGTGCACAATAAATTCGCTCGCGCATTTTTATTTGTTTCTTCTGGTTCGCGAATGCCCGGTTTTGGAAAGCTTCCAGAACCTTCCCAAAATGGTTTTCCCGGTTTGCGGTTTAGTTTACGGACGGTTTTATTCTGTTTTTCCTTTTTTCCTTTTTTTAATGCGTGACTTTCAAAAGGATTTCGTGTTTAAACAATCGGAATTGCAAATCGATGAACTTTTTTAGATTACATGAACATTTTTTAAATTCGATGAACTTTTTTTCAAAATTGATGAACTGTTTTTTCCAAATTCATGAACTTTTTCAAATTCAATGAACTTTTATAAAAATAGATGAACTTTTTCCAAAATCGTTGAACTTTTTTAAAATTCGTTGAACTTTTTTTCAAATTCATTGAACTTTGTTTCAAATTCAGTGAACTTTTTTTAAAATCAGTGAACTTTTTTTGGTTTGATGAACTTTTATTTGAAATTTGATAAACTTTTTTCGAAAATCACTGGACTTTTTTGTTTTCTGAACTTTTTTCGAAAATCACTGAACGTTTTCTCTTTTCCCAAATTTAATGAACTTTGTTGCAAAATCGATGAACTTACTTTAAAAATCAATGAACTATTTTTAGTTTTGTGAACTTTTTCTCTTTTCCCAAATAATTCAAAAGAATTAAGTGGTACAGTAGATGAATGGTTCAGTTCAATATATATAGCGCTGCGTATTTGTTATTAGGCATTTGCCTCTGTTACTAATCACGAAAGGCAAGTAGCTTGAGTGGATGGTGGCACCTGTTCGTTAGCACGATGTGGGGAAATCGAAACCGGTGCAACGCAACCTTTTCCCCTATTTTTTGCGAGCTTTTTCCGTTCGCGGGTCTGCACGTCTTCGTGGGCCGGCCCAGTGCGGGGCGCTGCAGGCGCCAGGAGCGTGAACGGGCGCCTGCAGCGCCGTATAGGAGCTGCCAGACTTTTGTCTGTCACGCTCAACCACTGTCCTCTCCGGTGTACCTATTGGACCGGCCCACTTTTGTGCTTTTTTTTGTTCGCTGGTTTTTCCGATGGAATTCGCTCGCTCGCTGCTCTTCGTTTGCTGGTTTTCCTATGGTTCTCAGTCTTCTTTTATCGGCTTTGCTACACCTACGAAATACCTTTTTATTTTGAGACAACCTCATGAAGCTTTTTATTAACCCGTCACAATGTTTACAAGGACGAAAGAAAGATCTTCAGGATGACCTAACCAAACATGTCGGCCACCCCCGAGAGATAAAGGATGCTTCGCTAAGCTGTGAGCCTCGAAGTTTAAGCTCCTAAATTCATGAACTATTTTACAAAGTTGAAAACCAGAGGAATATTCTATGATTTCATGTATCACCGCACCGTAAGCAGCCGAAGTCTCGCTCTTTATGTCTTCGACCACCGTCTTGCAATCGGAAGCCACGTGAATGCTATGAACATACAAGTCATCCGCCAGCGATAGTGCTTCCCTAATAGCCAGGGATTAAAGTGTTTGAGGATGGTTAATATGCCGGAACACTACGGCTGAAGCTTCAAGAAACAGGCCAGTCCGGTCCCTGCAAATAGCACCAGCCGCACCATACCTTCCTCCTCTCGACACCGCTGCATCCACATTCACTTTGGCACACCCCTGGACCGGAGGCAACCAGCAAGTTGGTCTTGGCGCAGAAATAGTAATTGGCCTTGGATCCTTCCTGTTAATCTGTTGTAATTCTGCCATATAACTCGCGATGAAGCCGTTTGTAGCGTAGGGAGACTGAAAAATATCTTCGTAGATCGCCTTTCTCCCTGCACTCCAAATCGCCCATGCTGTCACCACAAGGCGATTAAACTCTTCAGGCTCTAACACTTCATGTAGGGAAAAAAGCCATTGCTTTGGGTTCTCATGCTGGCAACTGATCATCTTTTCAGCAAACTCATCGGGAGCTAAGGCCCAGATGCTTCTCGACATTGAGCAATTGAGCAATTGAGCAACGCGTGTCTCCATGTATTTGTGGCTCCGCATAAGTGGCATGTATCTTCATCCGACATGTGGCGATGGTGAAGGACCTCACCTATGGGCATCGACTGCCTGGCTAGTCGCCAAACAAACATCCTTAACTTAGAAGGTACTTGTATATGCCATATTGCACTCCACTACTTACTCTCTTGGGTAGTTGACGCACCTTCTTCCTCATGTAGCCATCCTTCCCTGCTAAGCTTCGTTCTCAATATCATACGATAGGCAGAACGTACCATGAAAACCCCCCATTTCTCTTCATGCCATGCCCAGAAGTCTGTTATATTCCCCGTGCACAGCGGTATCTTGAGGATCTCTGCAGCGTCAAAAGGAGTGAAAACAGATCGTATCAAGTCTTCCTTCCATTGAGCCGACGTAGCATCAATCAGGTCCGCCACCCTTTCTGGCAGATTAGGGATAAATGATGTGATCAGCCTTTTGAAGTTATCCCGAGGAATCCAATTATGCTGCCATATGCTTGTCGAAGCGCCATTACCAATTCTTCGGATCACTCCTTGTGCTACAATGTCCCTACCATCCAGCACCGCTCGCCATATCTGAGAGGGATGGGATCCTAACCCGGCTTCCAAGAGTGAGCATTGAGGGAAATATACAGCTTTTAACACCTTTGCGCTGAGTGGGGCATCATCTGTCATGAGCCGCCATGCTTGTCTAGCCAGGAGTGCTAGATTGAAAATCTCCAAATCATGAAAACCAAGGCCGCCCAGATGCTTAGGCATGGTCATCATATCCCAAGCAACCCAGCTAGGTATCCTCTTACCATGTTTGCTGCCCCACCAGAATTGGCGAATTATGGATGTGATACTTTCACATAAACCCCTTGGCAAACGAAAGCATGACATTGAGAAAACAGGAATCGCTTGTGCAACCGACTTAACTAAAACTTCCTTACCCGTTGTCGAGAGTAATTTCTCCATCCAACCTTTGATCTTTTCCCATACCCGGTCTCGCAAGTATTTGAAAGTGCCATTCTTCGACTGACCTACATCAGTTGGCATACCCAGGTAACGCTCATTCAATGATTCATTTTGAACGTTTAAAGAATTCTCCACCTCTTCCTTGATGGAATCTGGACAACCTTTGCTAAAGAAGATGGAAGACTTCTCATGATTTATCATCTGTCCCGATGCTCTACAATAGATATCAAGCAGGTTTGTCACTTCCTCTGACCCCTCCACATTAGCCTTAAAAAGTGGTAGGCTGTCATCTGCAAATAAAAGGTGGTTAATGGTGGGCGCCGTTGGAGCCACCTTAATACCTGCAATTGATGACTGAGAACTGGATTTCAGGAGGCACGAAAGGCCCTCTGCTGCAATTAGGAATAAGTAGGGGGAGATTGGGTCTCCCTGTCGGGTACCTCTTGTAGGTTTAAATGATTCATCGTTCTCCCCGTTGAAAAGGACAGAAAAAGAAAACGATGATACCATACCCATTATTGTATCAATCCACTATTGAGAGAAACCCAATTTAGCCATGATACCTTTCAAGTAAGGCCACTCCAATCTGTCATAGGCTTTCATCATGTCCAGCTTCAAAGCACAGAAACTATTTGATCATGACCGTGTTCTCTTCATGAAGTGCAGACACTCATAAGCACATATAATGTTATCTGTGATAAGCCTTCCAGGCACGAAAGCACATTGTTCCTCGAATATAATATCAGGCAAAATAATCTTGAGTATGTTGGCTACTACTTTGGACGCAATTTTGTAGAGCATGTTACAAAGACTTATGGGTCTGAACTGAGACAACTGAGAAGGACTCATTACCTTTGGTATTAGAACCGACATGATGTCATTAATAACTTCTGGACTTTCCTCACCACACACTATCCCTAATACAATTCTTGTGACATCTTCACCGCAAATATCCCAATTGCGTTGATAAAAATGAGCAGGGTGTTGGAAATTACCCTAGAGGCAATAATAAAAGGATTATTCTTATATTTCCTTGTTCATGATAATTGTCTATTATTCATGCTATAATTGTGTTATCCGGAAATCGTAATACATGTGTGAATACATAGACCACAACATGTCCCGAGTAAGCCTCTAGTTGACTAGCTCGTTGATCAACTGATAGTCATGGTTTCCTGACTATGGACATTGGATGTCGTTGATAACAGGATCACATCATTAGGAGAGTGATGTGATGGACAAGACCCAATCCTAAGCATAGCACAAGATCGTGTAGTTCGTTTGCTAGAGCTTTTCCAATGTCAAGTATCATTTCCTTAGACCATGAGATCGTGTAACTCCCGGATACCGTAGGAGTGCTTTGGGTGTACCAAACGTCACAACGTAACTGGGTGAATATAAAGGTATACTACGGGTATCCCCGAAAGTATTTGTTAGGTTGACACGGATCGAGACTGGGATTTGTCACTCCGTATGACGGAGAGGTATCTCTGGGCCCACTCGGTAATGCATCATCATAATGAGCTCAATGTGACCAAGTGTTTGGTCACGGGATCATGCATTATGGTACGAGTAAAGTGACTTGCCGGTAACGAGATTGAACGAGGTATTGGGATACCGACAATCGAATCTCGGGCAAGTAACGCATCGATTGACAAAGGGAGTTGTATACAGGATTACTTGAATCCTCGACATCGTGGTTCATCCGATGAGATCATCGAGGAGCATGTGGAAGCCAACATGGGTATCCAGATCCCGCTGTTGGTTATTGACCGGAGAGTCGTCTCGGTCATGTCTGCATGTCTCTCGAACTCGTAGGGTCTACACACTTAAGGTTCGGTGACGCTAGGGTTGTAGAGATATTAGTATGAGGTAACCCGAAAGTTGTTCGGAGTCCCGGATGAGATCCCGGACGTCACGAGGAGTTCTGGAATGGTTCAGAGGTAAAGAATTGTATATAGGAAGTCCAGTTTCGGCCATCGGGAAAGTTTCGGGGGTCACCGGTATTGTACCGGGACCACTGGAAGGGTCCCGGGGGTCAACCGGGTGGGGCCACCTATCCCGGAGGGCCCCATAGGCTGAAGTGGGGAAGGGAACCAGCTTCTGGTGGGCTGGTGCGCCTCCCTTGGGCCTCCCCCTGCGCCTAGGGTTGGAAACCCTAGGGGTGGGAGGCCCCACTTGGCTTGGGGGGCAAGCCACCCCCTTGCCCCCCCTTGAGATCCAATCTCTAGGGGGCGGTGCCCCCCCAGGGCCCCTATATAAAGAGGGGGGAGGGAGGGCTGCGCACCCCTGCTCCTGGAGCCTCCCTCTCCCTCCGCACCACCTCTCCCTCTCGCTGAGCTTGGCGAAGCCCTGCCGAGATCACCGCTACTTCCACCACCACGCCGTTGTGCTGCTGGATCTCCATCAACCTGTCCCTTCCCCTTGCTGGATCAAGAAGGAGGAGACATCTTCCCAACCGTACGTGTGTTGAACGCGGAGGTGCCGTCCGTTCGGCGCTAGGATCTCCGGTGATTTGGATCACGACGAGTACGACTCCCTCAACCCCGTTCTCTTGAACGCTTTCGCTCACAATCTATAAGGGTATGTAGATGCACTCCTCTCTCTCGTTGCTAGATGACTCCATAGATTGATCTTGGTGAAGCGTAAAAAAATTTTATTTTCTGCAACGTTCCCCAACAGTGGCATCATGAGCTAGGTCTATGCGTAGTTTCTTTGCACGAGTAGAACACAAATTTGTTGTGAGCGTAGATGTTGTCAATTTTCTTGCCACTACTAGTCTTATCTTGTTTCGGCGGCATCGTGGGATGAAGCGGCCTAGACCGACCTTACACATACGCTTACGTGAGACAGGTTCCACTGACTGACATGCACTAGTTGCATAAGGTGGCTAGCAGGTGTCTGTCTCTCCCACTTTAGTCGGATCGGATTCGATGAAAAGGGTCCTTATGAAGGGTAAATAGAAATTGGCATATCACGTTGTGGCTTTCACGTAGGTAAGAAACGTTCTTGCTAGAACCCTATTGCAGCCACGTAAAAACATGCAACAACAATTAGAGGACGTCTAACTTGTTTTTGCAGCATATGCCTTGTGATGTGATATGGCCAGAAGTTGTGATGAATGATATATATGTGATGTATGAGATCATGTTCTTGTAATAGGAATCACAACTTGCATGTCGATGAGTATGACAACCGGCAGGAGCCATAGGAGTTGTCTTAATTATTGTATGACCTGCGTGTCAATGATTAAACGTCATGTAATTACTTTACTTTATTGCTAAACCGTTAGCCATAGTAGTAGAAGTAATAGTTGGCGAGCAACTTCATGGAGACACGATGATGGAGATCATGGTGTCATGCCGGTGACGAAGATGATCATGGCGCCCCGAAGATGGAGATCAAAGGAGCTATATGATATTGGCCATATCATTTCACTATTTGATTGCATGTGATGTTTATCATGTTTTTGCATCTTATTTTCTTAGAACGACGGTAGTAAATAAGATGATCCCTCATAATAATTTCAAGAAAGTGTTCCCCTAACTGTGCACCATTGCGAAAGTTCATTGTTTCGAAGCACCACGTGATGATCGGGTGTGATAGATTCCAACGTCCACATACAACGGGTGTAAGACAGATTTACACATGCAAAACACTTAGGTTAACTTGACGAGCCTAGCATGTATAGACATGGCCTCGGAACACAAGAGACCGAAAGGTCGAACATGAGTCGTATGGAAGATACGATCAATATGGAGATGTTCACCGATGATGACTAGTCCGTCTCACGTGATGATCGGACATGGCCTAGTTGACTTGGATCATGTATCACTTAGATGACTAGAGGGATGATAGAGGCAAAGGTGTCCCGTCTTTCGATGAGATGATAGATTTCGCTTTGGTGGAAGTCAACTTTGACGATCCGACTACGAACGTGCGAGGACGTCGCGCCTTAGCAATCGCTAAACCAACTCCGAGAGGTTATTGACCACGCCAGAGCACGATCAACCTGACCACAAGGGTCTGTTTCCTGTGAGCAAACGAAGAACAAGCAAGAAACCGAGATTGCAATCTGGATATTGTGAATATAAGATGAAAGCTTTATTGATCAAGGTGGGGTTCTGTGACGCCTTTGTCTGGTCGTTGAACACAAACGAAGTACGCGAAGTTGCAGCTATGGCGAACTTTAATCTAAACAAAACCCAAAGTCTAAACGGTGCCCTAAGGGCTGTATATATGGAGGAAGAGAGGGGGAATTTCGTGGCCCTTGGTGGAGGGGTCCGAAATCAACCCTATCTCTTGTTTCCCCACACATACGGACTCTAAAAATAGCCTATACTTATGTATTTCGAAATTACATGGGCCTGGCCCAATAAAAAGGTGACGCAGCACCTATAATAGCCTCTGGACGAAATTTATGAAGTGACATCTTGTATATTTTGTCCAAGGCTTCATGCACTCGTTATGGTGGCTTCAAAGACCTGAAATCATCACTTGTAACTCCGTTCTTGTTCCCCTTGCGCATGCCATCATCTCCATGCTTGTTCTTGCTCCAATGTTCATCCTTCTCCAAGCTAGGCCCTTCATTTGTAAGCAAAACAAATGTATCCAATTTAGGCAGCATCATATTCTCATGAACATTAGAATCATTACCAAGAAACGAAAGTACCTGGTAATTTAGTTGGCGTGCGCGAGCTCTAGTAATTGGTCCAGTATGTATAGCAGCAGGGGCTGTGGGTGTAACAATGGTATTGATGTCCTCATCATCCTCCCCTTCTTGAAATGAAGTCGTCCTCGACGGAAGCTCATCTTCCTCACCCAAATAAGGCTTCAAATCTGCAATGTTAAAAGTGGGACTAACCCCAAAATCTGCAGGCAGCTCAAGTTTATATGCATTATCATTTATTTTCTCTAACACCTTAAAGGGACCATCAGCACGTGGCATGAGCTTTGATTTGCGCAAATCAGGAAATCTATCCTTACGCAAATGTAACCAAACAAGATCTCCAGGTGCAAACACAACATGTTTTCTACCCTTATCTCCAGCAAGTTTATATTTGGCATTCATACGCTCAATGTTTTCCTTAGTTAACTCATGCATTTTTAAAATCAATTCAGCACGTTGTTTAGCATCAAAATTAACCTTCTCCGAAGATGGAAGAGGCAACAAATCAATAGGTGCACGAGGTAGGAAACCATACACAACTTCAAAAGGGCACATCTTAGTAGTAGAATGCAATGAACGATTATAAGCAAATTCAATATGAGGCAAGCATTCCTCCCACATTTTCTTATTACTCTTCAAAACAGCCCTAAGCATAGTAGACAATGTTCTATTGACTACTTCAGTTTGTCCATCAGTTTGGGGGTGACAAGTAGTACTAAAAAGCAGTTTAGTCCCCAACTTAGCCCATAAACATCTCCAAAAGTGGCTAAGAAATTTAGTATCACGATCTGAAACAATAGTATTTGGCACACCATGCAAGCGAATAATTTCACGAAAGAACAAATCAGCAACATTAACAGCATCATCGCTTTTATGACATGGTATAAAGTGTGCCATTTTCGAGAATCTATCCACGACAACAAATATGCTATCCCTCCCCTTCTTTGTTCGAGGTAAACCTAAAACAAAGTCCATAGATATATCCTCCCAAGGAACACTAGGTACAGGCAAAGGCATATATAAACCATGAGGATTGAGTCGTGACTTAGCTTTTTGACATGTAGTGCAGCGAGCAATAAAACGCTCAACATCCTGTCTCATCTTTGGCCAAAAGAAATGTGTAGCAAGTACGTCCTCCGTCTTCTTCACGCCAAAGTGTCCCATTAATCCTCCTCCATGCGCCTCCTGCAACAACAAAAGACGAACGGAGCTAGCTGGAATGCATAGCTTGTTAGCACGAAACACAAATCCATCGTTAACGACAAACTTGTTCCACATTCTTCCTTCTTTACAATTCTGCATTACATCTTTAAAATCAGCATCATGCACATATTGATCTTTGATGGTCTCCAAACCAAATATTTTGAAGTCAAGTTGTGAAAGCATAGTATAGCGACGAGACAATGCATCAGCAATAACATTTTCTTTTCCCTTCTTGTGTTTAATGACATAAGGGAAAGTCTCAATGAATTCAACCCATTTAGCATGTCTACGATTCAGTTTAGCTTGACTTTTAATATGTTTCAAAGATTCATGATCAGAATGTATAACAAATTCTTTGGGCCATAAATAATGTTGCCATGTTTCTAAAGTCCGAACAAGAGCATATAATTCTTTATCATAAGTAGAATAATTCAGACTAGGCCCACTCAATTTTTCAGAAAAGTATGCAACAGGTTTGCCATCTTGTAATAACACACCTCCTAATCCAATTCCACTAGCATCACATTCAAGCTCAAAAGTCTTATTAAAATCAGGAAGTTGGAGTAAAGGAGCATGTGTCAACTTATCTTTCAATACCGTGAAGGCTTCTTCCTGTGCGGTACCCCACAGAAAAGGCACATCTTTCTTTGTAAGCTCATTGAGAGGTGCAGCAATGGTGCTGAAATCTCTCACAAAACGCCTATAGAATCCAGCGAGGCCAAGAAAACTCCTCACTTGTGTGACCGTTTTGGGCTGCGGCCAACTCTCAATAGCTTCAATCTTGGCTTTATCAACTTCAATTCCCTGTGGAGTAACAACATAGCCAAGAAAAGATACTCGGTCGGTGCAAAAGGTGCACTTCCCAAGGTTACCAAACAAACGTGCATCACGTAGAGCAATAAAAACAGCACGTAAATGTTCCAAATGTTCTTCCAAAGATCTGCTATAAATCAATATGTCATCAAAGTAAACTACCACAAATCGTCCAATGAAAGCACGTAAAACTTCGTTCATTAATCTCATGAAAGTACTAGGTGCATTAGTTAACCCAAAAGGCATGACTAACCACTCATATAATCCAAACTTAGTTTTAAATGCTGTTTTCCATTCATCTCCCAATTTCATACGAATTTGATGGTATCCACTACGCAAATCAACTTTGGAGAATATTGTAGAGCCACTCAATTCATCAAGCATATCATCTAGCCTAGGAATAGGATGACGATAACGAATAGTAATATTATTAATGCCTCTACAATCAACACACATACGTGATGTACCATCCTTTTTCGGCACTAGAATAATAGGAACAGCACAAGGACTAAGGGATTCGCGTATATAACCTTTGTCGAGAAGCTCTTGTACTTGACGCATAATCTCCTTCGTCTCCTCTGGATTGGTACGGTATGGTGCACGGTTTGGCAGTGAAGCACCGGGAATTAAGTCAATCTGATGCTCAATCCCTCGAATAGGCGGTAATCCCGGTGGCACGTCTTGTGGAAAGACGTCAGCGAACTCCTGCAAAATGTTAGTGACAGCAGGAGGCAAAGAGGAAGGCACGTCCTCGAATGAAAATAATGCCTCTTTGCACACAAAAGCATAGCAAACAGATTTGCTGAAATCTAGCTCATCAATATCAGATTTGGTGGCAAATAAACATGCACTTTTCAATTTAATTTCAGAAGCAACACTAGATGGTTTATTATTAGGCTTCATTTGTTGCTCAAATTCTTTTGCCACAATCTGATTTTCACTCTTATTCTTCTCCTGTTTTGCTTTATTAGCTCTATTAATATCATCTTTCAAAATGGAATCAGGAGTCATAGGAAGCAAAGTAATATTTTTATCCTTATGAACAAGAGTATAGTGATTGTTTCTACCATGGTGTACAGAATTTTTATCAAATTGCCATGGTCTACCAAGTAATAAGGAACATGCTTGCATAGGTACCACATCACAATCAACATAATCAGCATATGTAGAGATACTAAAATGCACACGAACAGTACGTGTTACCTTAACCTTGCCGCTGTTGTTGAACCATTGGATGTAGTAAGGATGTGGATGTGGTCTTGTGGTGAGAGAAAGCTTCTCCACCATCTCCATGCTAGCCAAGTTGTTGCAGCTCCCTCCGTCTATGATGACGCGCACAGAACGTTCCTTCACAACTCCCTTGGTATGGAACAAATTGTGCCTCTGATTTTGCTCAGCTTGTGTGACCTGCACACTCAAAACACGTTGAGCAACTAAACATTCATACCTGTCAGCGTCTTCAGGAGCCATGTATTGCGTCTCATGATCAGAATCATCTCCACCATGTTCTTCACGTGTAATAAGAGCCAAAGTCTCCTCATCATAGTCACTAGCGGACTCATACCCACCATCCTCGGTAGCAATCATCACACGCTGAGATTTGCATTCTCTCGCATAATGACCTCCTCCCTTACAACGACGACAAATAATATCACTTGTGTGCCCTGTTGATGCTATGGAAGAAGAAGAACGCTGTGCAGGCCCCGCAGGTGCGCTCTTGGCAGATAATGGTGGTTGTGCCTGTTTTCTTGTATCACGGCTGGAGGTGGCACCTGATGGAGGTGCTGGTGCAGTTGAAGTATAAGATGCACGCGGTGTCCATGATGAAGGTCGGCCTGCAGAAAAGTTAGTTCGCCCCAATGCTTGTCGATCCTGCACTTCACGTTCAGCTTTACAAGCAAGATGGAATAAACGAGTGATATTAGTATACTCCTTATAGTCTAGAATGGTCTGAATCTCTCTATTTAATCCACCCAGAAAACGTGCAAGCATAGCTTCATTCTCCTCAACAATACCACATCTAATCATGCCAGTTTGTAATTCCTGATAATATTCTTCGACAGAATTTTTTCCTTGTCTTAAACGCTGCAATTTTTGAAGCAATTCACGTTGATAATATGGTGGAACCCAACGCGTACGCATAGCAGTTTTCAAAGCAGCCCAAGTAGTTGGAATAGGATATAATCTACAATGTTCAGACCACCATACACATGCAAAACTAGTGAAAGCACAAACAGCAGCAGCAACTCGTCTCTCCTCAGGATATTGTAAACATGTAAATCACTGTTCAGTTTCTAACTCCCAAGTAAGATATATATCAGGAACATATCTACCCTCAAATGATGGAATATTCAATTTCAGTTTAGGAATATGGATATCATCTCGTGCCTGAGGTGGTGGTGCGGGCCTACCATTGCGAATATATACCTGAGGTCGACCTGCTGGTGGTGGTGTTGGTGGCTGCACGTAGTTCTGATGTTGATCAACCTCATCCTCATAATCGCCCGCATATTCATCATCCTCCGCATCAGCAGTAGGAGCCACAGAAGTATCAACAGCCGCACCAACAGTTTGGCCAGGCCGAAGAAGTACACGGCTCGCTCGGCGGAGGGTTGTTTCGCGACCTGGAGGTAATTGCTGTTGTTGTTGTTGTTGCAGAGGTGCGGCATGTGCAGCCGGTGGTGGAAGATGCGCAAGCAGTTCATTAAATCTGTTATCGAGCTTTGTTTCGAACGTCTTCTCCATGCCATCTATCTTCTCCATGGCCTCTTCAAATCTGTTTAGCACATCTTGCACCTGTCCACTCATCATTTGCTGAAATTTATCATGCAAATCCTTATTCGTCGTGTTCTCCCAGTCAGTCTCGTCGGCTTGTGATCCTGGCATGGTTAGCAGCAATAGAAACACACAAGAATATGATCCTACAGACTACTAACAAGAGGTGGTGGTGGGTGTCACAAATCCGTCAAGCAAATCTCAAATTCTTACCAGTTCTTACCCAGCAGCAGGCGGTGATCGGCAACCATTGTAGTCAAAACTCTCAAAGCTTGGATAGAGCGATTACCAGGGAGAGTCAAACGCACGACATAGATGTATGTGGAGCTGGGAAGGTTTATAATATGGTAGCAAAAAGGGTCAGCAATAATCAATTCAGAGATGCAAAGTTGAATAAACGCTCAACGACGGTACTGTGCTGGTCCTAGGCTAGACTGTGCTAGAGACGCGAGCCTAGAACACCAACAAAATCACGGCGCGGCACGTAAACAAGGGAGGAGCACACTCTGAAAAAAATTCTCTTTTTTTCCTTTTTTTGCACGTTTTTTCCTCTTTTTTTTGCTCCGCAACAATTTTTTTTCGAAAAAGTCTACAAATGGTCTAGAAACTGCCTAGCCAGAATTTTCCAGACTTAGTTTTTTTTTGAGTTTGGAACTATTTCTCTACTGCGGGTAGCACGGAAGTTGGGGAGTCCTTCTCTGTCACGACTCGGAGTATTGCGTGATCTGGAAATCCAAAACAGAGTAACAAAATACTGGACTCGGAATAGGACTGGTGGCGGAGATGAATCTGGTGGAACTCGGACTGGTGGCGGATATATGTTGCAGGTGGACTCGGATTGGCGTGATGGCGGCGGATATGTGGTGGCGTATATGGAGTCGGATTGGCGGTGAATATGTGGTGGTGGTATATGGCACGGATTCGGAGCGGTGGTGGTAGGTGACAGGGGCGATGATGATGGTGCGGTGGCGGCGTGACAACTTATGACCAGAACTCGAAACTCTAAAAGACTAACACTAAGACCAGCAACTAGACACGACGATGCAACCGCAAATTCAAAAAAGCAAAACCCTAAAAAGATTATGCAAAGGCTCAGATTGGTTCGGATATGATGAACTAACCCTAATTTTATTGGCTTTTTCGTAGACTGTAGGTATGAAGAACAGACTCGATCTAAACTACGAAAAACTGTAAAATCTCACCGAGCAACCTGGAAATCTTATACCACTTGATAGAGGCAAAGGTGTCCCGTCTTTCGATGAGATGATGGATTTCGCTTTGGTGGAAGTCGACTTTGACGATCCGACTACGAATGTGCGAGGACGTCGCGCCTTAGCAATCGCTAAACCAACTCCGAGAGGTTATTGACCACGCCGGAGCACGATCAACCTGACCACGAGGGTCTGTTTCCTGCGAGCAAACGAAGAACAAGCAAGAAACTGAGATTGCAATCTGGATATTGCGAATATAAGATGAAAGCTTTATTGATCAAGGTGGGGTTCTGTGACGCCTTTGTCTGGTCGTTGAACACAAACGAAGTACGCGAAGTTGCAGCTATGGCGAACTTTAATCTAAACAAAACCCAAAGTCTAAACGGTGCCCTAAGGGCTGTATATATGGAGGAAGAGAGGGGGAATTTCGTGGCCCTTGGTGGAGGGGTCCGAAATCAACCCTATCTCTTGTTTCCCCACACATACGGACTCTAAAAATAGCCTATACTTATGTATTTCGAAATTACATGGGCCTGGCCCCATAAAAAGGTGACGCAACACCTATAATAGCCTCTGGACGAAATTTATGAAGTGACATCTTGTATATTTCGTCCAAGGCTTCATGCACTCGTTATGGTGGCTTCAAAGACCTGAAATCATCACTTGTAACTCTGTTCTTGTTCCCCTTGCACATGCCATCATCTCCATGCTTGTTCTTGCTCCAATGTTCATCTTTCTCCAAGCTAGGCCCTTCATTTGTAAGCAAAACAAATGTATCCAATTTAGGCAACATCATATTCTCATGAACATTAGAATCATTACCAAGAAATGAAAGTACCTGGTAATTTAGTTGGCGTGCGCGAGCTCTAGTAATTAGTCCAGTATGTATAGCAGCAGGGGTTGTGGGTGTAACAATGGTATTGATGTCCTCATCAAGGGATGTCTAATCTGAGTGGGAGTTTATTAAATAATTTGATTAGATGAACTTAATTATCATGAACTTAGTCTAAAAACCTTTGCAAAAATGTCTTGTAGATCAAATGGCCAACGCTCATGTCAACCTCAACTTCAACGCGTTCCTAGAGAAAACCAAGCTGAAAAATGATGGCAGCAACTATTTGAACTGGGTCCGGAACCTGAGGATCATCCTCATAGCTGCCAAGAAGGCATATGTCCTAGAAGGACCGCTAGGTGAAGCACCCATCCCAGAGAACCAAGACGTTATGAACGCTTGGCAGTCACGTGCTGATGATTACTCCCTCGTTCAGTGCGGCATGCTTTACAGCTTAGAACCGGGGCTCCAAAAGCGTTTTGAGCAACACGGAGCATATGAGATGTTCGAGGAGCTGAAAATGGTTTTCCAAGCTCATGCCCGGGTCGAGAGATATGAAGTCTCCGACAAGTTCTATAGTTGTAAGATGGAGGAAAATAATTCTGTCAGTGAGCACATACTCAAAATGTCTGGGTTGCACAACCGCTTGTCCCAGCTGGACATTAACCTCCCGGGCGAGGCGGTCATTGACAGAATCCTTCAGTCGCTCCCACCTAGCTACAAGAGCTTTGTGATGAACTACAATATGCAGGGGATGATGAAAACTATTCCTGAAGTATTTTCAATGCTGAAATCAGCGGAGGTGGAAATCAAAAAGGAACATCAAGTGTTGATGGTCAATAAAACCACTAGTTTCAAGAAAGGCAAGGGTAAGAAGAACTTCAAGAAGGACGGCAAAGGAGTTGCCGCGCCCGGTAAACCAGTTGCCGGGAAGAAGCCAAAGAATGGACCCAAACCTGAGACTGAGTGCTTTTATTGCAAGGGAAAGGGACACTGGAAGCGGAACTGCCACAAATACTTAGCGGACAAGAAGGCCGAAAACACTAAAGGTATATGTGATATACATGTAATTGATGTGTACCTTACCAGTACTCGTAGTAGCTCCTGGGTATTTGATACCGGTGCCGTTGCTCATATTTGTAACTCAAACAGGAGCTGCGGAATAAGCGGAGACTGGCGAAGGACGAGGTGACGATGCGCATCGGGAATGGTTCCAAGGTCGATGTGATCGCCGTCGGCACGCTACCTCTACATTTACCTACGGGATTAGTTTTAAACCTCAATAATTGTTATTTAGTGCCAGCTTTGAGCATGAACATTGTATCTGGACCTCTTTTAATACGAGATGGGTACTCATTTAAATCCGAGAATAATGGTTGTTCTATTTATATGAGAGATATGTTTTATGGTCATGCCCCGCTGGTCAATGGTTTATTCTTGATGAATCTCGAACGTGATGTTACACATATTCATAGTGTGAATACCAAAAGATGTAAGGTTGATAACAATAGTCCCACATACTTGTGGCACTGCTGCCTTGGTCACATTGGTGTCAAGCGCATGAAGAAGCTCCATGCTGATGGACTTTTAGAGTCTCTCGATTATGAATCATTTGACACATGCGAACCATGCCTCATGGGCAAAATGACCAAGACTTCATTCTCCGGAACAATGGAGCGAGCAACCAACTTATTGGAAATCATACATACTGATGTGTGCGGTCCAATGAGCATTGAGGCTCGTGGAGGATATCGTTATGTTCTCACTCTCACTGATGACTTAAGTAGATATGGGTATGTCTACTTGATGAAACACAAGTCTGAGACTGTTGAAAAGTTCAAGGAATTTCAGAATGAGGTGGAGAATCAACGTGACCGAAAAATAAAGTCCTTACGATCAGATCGTGGAGGAGAATATTTAAGTCACGAATTTGGTACGCACTTAAGGACATGTGGAATCGTTTCACAACTCACGCCGCCTAGAACACCTCAGCGTAACGGTGTGTCCGAGCGTCGTAATCGCACTCTATTGGATATGGTGCGATCTATGATGTCACTCACCGATTTACCGCTATCATTTTGGGGATACGCTTTAGAGACAGCTACATTCACTTTAAATAGGGCACCGTCTAAATCTGTTGAGGCGACACCGTATGAATTATGGTTTGGGAAGAAACCTAAGCTGTCGTTTCTAAAAGTTTGGGGATGCGATGCTTATGTTAAGAAACTTCAACCTGAAAAGCTCGAACCCAAGTCGGAAAAATGCGTCTTCATAGGATACCCTAAGGAAACCATTGGGTATACCTTCTACCTTAGATCCGAAGGCAAGATCTTTGTTGCCAAGAACGGGTCCTTTCTGAAGAAAGAGTTTCTCTCAAAAGAAGTAAGTGGGAGGAAAGTAGAACTCGATGAAGTACTACCTCTTGAACTGGAAAGTAGTGCAGCTCAGGAAGATGTTCCTATGGTGCCTACACCGACTAGAGAGAAAATTAATGATGATGATAAAGGTACTTCGGATCAAGTTGCTACTGAACTTCGTAGGTCCACAAGGACATGTTCCACACCAGAGTGGTATGGCAACCCTGTCCTGGAAATCATGTTGTTAGACAACGGTGAACCTTCAAACTATGAAGAAGTGATGGCAGGCCCAGATTCCAACAAATGGCTTGAAGCCATGCAATCCGAGATAGGATCCATGTATGAAAACAAAGTATGGACTTTGACAGACTTGCCCGATGATCGGCGAGCGATAGAAAATAAATGGATCTTTAAGAAGAAGATGGACGCGGATGGTAATGTTACCATCTATAAAGCTCGACTTGTCGCTAAGGGTTATCGGCAAATTCAAGGGGTTGACTACGATGAGACTTTATCTCCCGTAGCGAAGCTGAAGTCCGTCTGAATCATGTTAGCAATTGTCGCATACTATGATTATGAGATATGGCAAATAGACGTCAAAACGGCATTCCTTAATGGCTATCTTAAGGAAGAACTGTATATGATGCAGCCGGAAGGTTTTGTCGATCCTGAGAATGCTAACAAGGTATGCAAGCTCCAGCGATCCATTTATGGGCTGGTGCAAGCATCTCGGAGTTGGAACATTCGCTTTGATGAGATGATCAAAGCGTTTGGGTTTATGCAAACTTATGGAGAAGTCTGCATTTACAAGAAAGTGAGTTGGAGCTCTGTAGCATTTCTCATATTATATGTAGATGACATACTTTTGATGGGAAATGATATAGAACTTTTGGACAACATTAAGGCCTACTTGAACAAGTGTTTTTCAATGAAGGACCTTGGAGAAGCTGCTTACATATTAGGCATCAAGATCTATAGAGATAGATCGAGACGCCTCATAGGTCTTTCACAAAGCACATACCTTGATAAGATATTGAAGAAGTTCGATATGGATCAGTCCAAGAAGGGGTTCTTGCTTGTGTTGCAAGGTGTGAAATTGAGCTCGGCTCAATGTCCGACCACGGCAGAAGATAGAGAAAAGATGAGTGTCGTCCCGTATGCCTCAGCCATAGACTCTATCATGTATGCCATGCTGTGTACCAGACCTGATGTAAATCTTGCTGTAAGTTTGGTAGGAAGGTACCAAAGTAATCCAGGCATGGAACACTGGACGGCGGTCAAGAATATCCTGAAGTACCTGAAAAGTACAAAGGACATGTTTCTCGTTTATGGAGGTGACAAAGAGCTCGTCGTAAAGGGTTACGTCGATGCTAGCTTCGACACAGATCTGGATGACTCTAAGTCACAAACCGGATACGTGTATATTTTGAATGGTGGGGCAGTAAGCTGGTGCAGTTGCAAGCAGAGCGTCATGGAGGGATCTACATGTGAAGCAGAGTACATGGCAGCCTCAGAGGTAGCACATGAAGCAATCTGGATGAAGGAGTTCATCACCGACCTAGGAGTCATACCCGATGCGTCGGGGCCGATCACTCTCTTTTGTGACAACACTGGAGCTATTGCCCTTGCCAAGGAGCCCAGGTTTCACAAGAAGACCAGGCACATCAAGCGTCGCTTCAACTCCATTCGTGAAAATGTTCAAGATGGAGACATAGATATTTGCAAACTGCATACAAATCTGAATGTCGCAGATCCGTTGACTAAACCTCTTCCGCGAGCAAAACATGATCAACACCAGAACTCTATGGGTGTTCGATTCATCACAATGTAACTAGATTATTGACTCTAGTGCAAGTGGGAGACTATTGGAAATATGCCCTAGAGGCAATAATGAAAGGATTATTATTATATTTCCTTGTTCATGATAATTGTCTATTATTCATGCTATAATTGTGTTATCCAGAAATCGTAATACATGTGTGAATACATAGACCATAACATGTCCCTAGTAAGCCTCTAGTTGACTAGCTCGTTGATCAACTGATAGTCATGGTTTCCTGAGTATGGACATTGGATGTCGTTGATAACGGGATCACATCATTAGGAGAATGATGTGATGGACAAGACCCAATCCTAAGCATAGCACAAGATCGTGTAGTTCATTTGCTAGAGCTTTTCCAATGTCAAGTATCATTTCCTTAGACCATGAGATCGTGTAACTCCCCGATACCGTAGGAGTGCTTTGGGTGTACCAAACGTCACAACGTAGCTGGGTGACTATAAAGGTATACTACGGGTATCCCCAAAAGTATCTGTTGGGTTGACACAGATTGAGACTGGGATTTGTCACTCTGTATTACGGAGAGGTATCTCTGGGCCCACTCGGTAATGCATCATCATAATGAGCTCAATGTGACCAAGTGTTTGGTCACGGGATCATGCATTACGGTACAAGTAAAGTGACTTGCCGGTAACGAGATTGAACGAGGTATTGGGATACCGACGATCGAATCTCGGGCAAGTAACGTACCGATTGACAAAGGGAATTGTATACGGGATTACTTGAATCCTCGACATCGTGGTTCATCCGATGAGATCATCGAGGAGCATGTGGGAGCCAACATGGGTATCCAGATCGCGCTATTGGTTATTGACCAGAGAGTCGTCTCGGTCATGTCTGCATGTCTCCCGAACCCGTAGGGTCTACACACTTAAGGTTCGGTGGCGCTAGGGTTGTAGAGATATTAGTATGCGGTAACTCGAAAGTTGTTCAAAGTCCCGGATGAGATCCCAGACGTCACGAGGAGTTCCGGAATGGCCCGGAGGTAAAGAATTGTATATAGGAAGTCTAGTTTCGGCCATCGGGAAAGTTTCGGGGGTCACCGGTATTGTATCGGGACCACTGGAATGGTCCCGGGGGTCCACCGGGGGGGGGGGGGGCACCTATCCCGGAGGGCCCCATGGGCTGAAATGGGGAAGGGAACCAGCCCCTGGTGGGCTGGTGCGCCCCCCTTGGGCCTCCCCCTGCGCCTAGGGTTGGAAACCCTAGGGGTGGGGGCGCCCCACTTGGCTAGGGAGGCAAGCCACCCCCTTGCCCCCCCCTTGAGATCCAATCTCTAGGGGGCCGGTGCCCCTCCAGGTCCCCTATATAAAGAGGGGGGAGGGAGGGCTGCGCACCCCTGCTCCTGGCGCCTCCCTCTCCCTCCGCACCACCTCTCCCTCTCGCTGAGCTTGGCGAAGCCCTGCCGAGATCACCGCTACTTCCACCACCACGCCGTTGTGCTGCTGGATCTCCATCAACCTCTCCCTTCCCCTTGATGGATAAAGAAGGAGGAGATATCTTCCCAACCGTACGTGTGTTGAACACGGAGGTGCCGTCCGTTCGGTGCTAGGATCTCCGGTGATTTGGATCACGACGAGTACGACTCCCTCAACCCCGTTCTCTTGAACGCTTCCACTCGCGATCTACAAGGGTATGTAGATGCACTCCTCTCTCTCGTTGCTAGATGACTCCATAGATTGATCTTGGTGAAGCGTAGAATTTTTTTTATTTTCTGCAACGTTCCCCAACACAGGGAATCCGTCTGGTACAGGTGCTTTCGTGGGGAACATTTGGAATAACGCTACTTTAACCTCATAAGAAGTGTAATCGGCATTAAGGCGCTCGTTCATTTCCTCTGTTACCCTCCTGGGCACATGATCTAGCATTGCTTCCATGTTCTCAACTCCCTCCAAAGAGTACAAAGTTTGATAAAAACTATTCGCCATTGCCCTTAACTCATCTGGGTCAACAACAATTGCTCCCAAGAAATTTTGTAGTGCCTTAATCATATTGTTTTTCCGCCTCAAGCTAGCACGAAGGTGAAAGAACCTGGTATTCTTATCGCCCGCTGACAGCCATTGGATCCTTGCTTGCTGACGCAACATTATTTCCTCCCTGTGGTACATCTCAATTAAACTCTCATTGATCTTGAGTTCCACATGTGAGGGTCCAATTCTAAGCGGGTCACCACGCAGCTCATCAAGCTTTCTTTTTTTTTAAATTATCTCTTTCTTCACATTACCAAAGGTGTTGTTACTCCATCTGCTTAAACCTGTAGCCAAGTTTTGAAGCTTGTGGCGCATGTCCTCGACTGCTAAACATGGCGCTGCCGCATCCCAACTGTCGGTATCAAAACCGGCGGATCTCGGGTAGGGGGTCCCGAACTGTGTGTCTAGGCGGATGGTAACAGGAGACAAGGGACACGATGTTTTTACCCAGGTTCGGGCCCTCTCGATGGAGGTAAAACCCTACTCCTGCTTGATTAATATTGATGATATGGGTAGTACAAGAGTAGATATACCACGAGATCGGAGTGGCTAAACCCTAGAATCTAGCCCATGGTATGATTGTTGTTCGTCCTACGGACTAAAACTCTCCGGTTTATATAGACATCGGAGGGGGCTAGGGTTACACAGAGTCGGTTACAATGGGAGGAGATCTTCATATCGTATCGCCAAGCCTGCCTTCCACGCCAAGGAAAGTCCCATCTGGACACGGGACGGAGTCTTCAATCTTGTATCTTCGTAGTCCAGGAGTCCGGCCGAAGGTCATAGTCCGGCCATCCGGACACCCCCTAATCCAGGACTCCCTCGGTAGCCCCTGAACCAGGCTTCAATGACGACGAGTTCGGCGCGCAAGTTGTCTTCGGCATTGCAAGGCGGGTTCCTCCTCCGAATATTTCATAGAAGATGTTGAACACCAGGGTAGTGTCCGGCTCTGCAAAATAAGTTCCACATTACTTCGTAGAGAGAATAATATTTGTATTAATCAGATCTGCTGACGTATTCCGTGGCGTGACATCATGCCACAGCCAGGCTCTTTATTTATCTCATTGTTCCACCCCAGCGCGTTTAGCGAGGTGGTTTCCTTGGCACGTCTTGTCAAAGCAGAGATCGTGTCCCCTTATTCGGGATTCTCATTAATACGGGTGTGGGTAACCCAACCGTGCCTTTGGTATGACTCCCTAATCGAAAGCGAGTCTCAAACGGTTACGGGGAGGGCTCTTGGTATTCAACTCCTTTATAAAGGGACCAAGGCTCGGCTCCCTTCTTTTCAATCCAATCGAATCCGCCCCTTGCTTCGAGTTCCAACACCCGATGCTCTAGTTTTAGGCGCTTCAGACCTTCGATGATGTCCGGTTCTGACCTTGAAGGCCGGTGGATGCCTTCCTCCGTTATGGAAGAAGATGTGCGAAAGCTGAGAGATGCCAGGTATCTAACCGGCGAAATCTCGCATAGGCTGCCTGCTCAAGGGCAGGCCATTCCCACTCCCCAGCCCGGTGAGAGCGTGGTGTTCGCATCTCACTTCCTTTGGGGGCTAAGCTTCCCGATTGATCCCTTCGTGAGGGGGCTCATGTTTTATTACGGGCTAGAGTTCCACGACTTAGCTCCGGAGTCCATCCTCCAAATCTCATCATTCATTGTCGTGTGTGAGGCCTTCCTCCATATCACTCCTCACTTAGGATTGTGGCTAAAAACCTTCAAGGTGGAACCGAAGATGATCGAGGGGCAGCACGCTGAGTGCGGAGGAGCTATAATAAGTAAGATGGCCGACGCTCCATGGCCCGAAGGCTCTTTTCAAGAGGAGCTCAGCTTATGGCAACGGGACTGGTTTTACATCACAGCCCCTAGGGGCACCACATGGGTGGCACCGCCTATTTTTCGCTCGGGTCCCCCACCACGGCTGGCATCATGGGTTAATGAAGGACTTATCTGGGGGCCGTCAAAAGACGTGCCCTTGCTGCAGGGCCGTATTCGAGATCTCCTAGAAAGAGAGACCGTGGTGGCGCAAGTCATGGTGATTCGCCGCACACTGCCCTGCAAACGTCGACCTCTCCGCCTGAGGGAATTCAATCCTGAGGGACCACGGGTCCTACAACACTTCATGGGAATGACGCCCATGGAAATGTACAAATTGTTCTTCGGATCACAAGCAAGGTGTCCGGATCTGTCCGAGGACGCTGGTCTGAGCTGCAACCGCCCAGATGCTAAAGTAAGTAGCTCCATATTTGCACATACCATCCATATTTTTATCAAATCTACCCTTTAGCAGAGTTGCCCTTTGAACAGGAGTGGATAGCAAAGGCTAAGCTTATCAGGTGTCCAGCCCCCTTGCCTGAGACCGTGCCGAATCCTACGCTAACCAGGATGCTGGAGGCTGCGCCATTGGCGGAGGAAAAAGGGGGGGACCAAGGAGCTACCGCCTCCACGAAGGAGGCCGTCAGGAAGGGAAGAATCGAAAATTCTCCCGACCAGGGAAAGAAAAGGACTGCCTCTGAAGACCCGAAGGTGATAACCTCAAAACGGGGAAAGAAATCTTCGTCAGAGGGTTCGGCACCAGTGGACGCTTCAGCCGAATCACCCCCTAAAGGGGACCCGCTCTCCCCTGAGGCGTAAGTGAGGGGAGGGGTTTCATAATGAATCACATTCATGTTTTATTCCTGAGGAAAATAACCGAAGCATTATCTTGTAGTTCGGATCTCAACCCTTCTCAGCAGAGCTCATCTTCAGGGGATCTTCGTCCAGAGATGATAGAGAGCAAAACGCCTCCCCTTGCTCCCCCGTCCTACGAGGCTGGAGACCCTGAGGTATCGTCCCGGAGGGCTTTTTCAAGTCCGGACCCTGGGAAAGGTCGTCAGACTAGTCCGGCACCCTCTTGCGCGCCGACGGAGGTGCTGAAGGATCTGCTTGGTAGGGCGTCCATCTCAGAAGAACACCGTATGTTGATGGATATGGTGATTGGAAGGATTTCATCCGCAGAAAGCGGATTGTACGAAGCTGCCAGGAGTTTACTAACAGGCTTTGAGGTATGTAAAAAGGCGTACCTTTTGGTAGAGCCGCATATTAAATGTGCCCTGTATGAATGGTAGCCCCTGAGACTCTGTGTGTCGTCACGAATGACTGTGCACAGAGGATCATAATCCCAGGTATAATATGTCGCTTATTCCATGAAGGTGGCGAGGCGCTCGGTGGCTAGCCGGACTGGTGAATCTGCCGAACTAAAGCGGCGACTTGACGTGGCCGATGCCGATATCGCGCTTGTAAATAAGAGGCTAGACGAGGCTCAAGGTATGTTCAAAAGACACCCAGTAATAGGAGCTTAATGCTCGGGCCTTATATATATGTACTTGATGTAGATGGTGTTGCTGCCGTGGAGAACCTTCGGGCGGAACTTGCCCGAGCCAAGGAGCAAGCAAGGAAAAGTGATGCGGCTGCCGTTAGAGCGGCTGAAGAGCTAAAAGCCGAACAGGCTGCTCACTGCCAGAGCAAGAAGGAAATGGCCGAGATGGCCATAGAACTGAGGGATGCTACCGACCGCTGTAGATTGCTTGAGCAAGAAGATAGGGCAGCTCAGAAAGATCTTGAAAAGATCACGGCCGAAGCCAAGGATACTCGCTCTGCCCTGAGAGCAATGAAGCAGGAGCTGCGTCAGGCCGGAGATATCACGGCTGGAAAGCCTTATATGCTGCGGATGAAGTTCGGAGACCCTAAGTATGCTCCATTAGACCAGCAGTGGAGTTCAGACAACTCTTATCTGGATTTGGCCGCAAGTGCGGCGGACGCGGCCGAACACTTCCGCAGCCGAGGTGACCATGAATTGGAAGAGCTTTTTTGGTCGCAGTACCACAATCCAGAGTGCCCACTGTCAGTCTCCAACCGTTTAGCCGCCTGGGCGGAGCTGAACAGATTATCCGAACTCGCCATGAAATTTGTTGCGAGTCGTCTGTGGCCGGAGAAGCCGGAGCCGAAGAGCTATTTTGGCTTGGTGCAGCAATTTCTTGGTTCGGTGCCGCATGCTGATGCAATGAAGAGGTCGGCGTGCATAGAGGGCGCACAGATGGCTCTTGCCCGTGTCAAGACATACTAGGCAGATATGAAGGCCAGTATTGTTGCCTCCCAAGATTCGGACGAAAACCGAGTACCTACCAAGCACTATTTTGAGGAAGTTCTTCCTGGCACTCGTATAATAGAGTTGCAATGCTTGAAGGATGCTGTGTTCGAATAGCTTATACTATTTGTAAGACGAATTGTGTTTTTATGAAAAAAGCTTTTTTATACTTGCGCTTGCAAGAATCATGATACCTCCTGTGCGGCCGTTTAATGTATATATTTGTATGTAAACTGAAAGATGGCAGTCGTTGGCTTCAGCCCCCACGCATAGAATGCAGGGTGTTCGCAAAAAGGCGTCTGTTCACACTTAATCCAACGTCTTGGTCCTATAAAGGAGGTGGTAGCGCAGCGAACTAGGCAACCGGACTATAATGCTTTATCACTTTCACTTAGCCATAGGAGTTTGATAGTGGGACTACTGAATAGCCCCTAGGGGCACCGCGCTCGCCCGAATTCGGGGCGCGAGTGTGCCTGACCGGGAAGCGGCCCTTCGTTAATGCGGGGGAATCCTAAAGATTCCGAAAGTCATAGAGTGGTTGACCAGTCTCTCGCTATATCATGACAGTCAGTTTTCGGCTTTCTCTACTGAGGTGCTCACCCGGCCGAACCGGGGCACAATCGCAGTAGTTCTCCTGGTGCCACGTTAGCCGATATAATGGAACGTAAGGTAGAAAAACACAGGAGCCGGGCAAACCCAACATTTGACCAAAGACATGATTTGGAGCTGGTGCATATAGGGCCAAACGCACGACACCGAACACTCCCTAAGGTGTTCGGTCTTTATGAAGACGGGCCGAAATAGAGCCCTTGGTAAAAAAGCCCCTAGTGTCCAGGTACGTGCAAAAAATTTCTGACATGGCCACATGCCAAGACGCCAGCCTCCTCCTCGGCTATAGAGAAAACCGGGGGATGTTATCAACAAGAGACAGTAAGAAAGGTTTACGCAGGGTCTTAATCTGAAGAGAATCCTTGGAACGGGTCCCTGCTGCACATCTGTGCCTGTGTCTCCGTCGTGCCGTATCCTGGACAGGCGTAGCACAATGCTCGTCTGTGAAAGAGAGGAACTTAGTAAAAAATAAGCATGCGAGAAATCTATATCGAAATAAACAAAATATAGTTGGAGCAAGAGTTGGGCCATATTGTCTCCGGGCGTGAGCACACGGAGCCCCTTGCATTAGGGTATGCGGTAATTTAAGCATGTTGATGCCGGACTCATCGAGGCTTGTCCGGGATAGTAGGGCTGGATTTGTGGGCGGCTGCCTAGGCAACCGCACCCCTGCCCGCACTTTGGGGGTCAATTTATGTTCCCTTGTAATGAGATGATGCCCTTTGGACCGGGCATTTTAAGTGTAAGGGATGCGTAGTGCGGTATTGCGTTAAAGCGGGCGAAAGCTTCACATCCCAGTAGCGCTTGATAGCGACTTACGAATGGGGCGATGTGGAATGTTAGCTTTTTGCTTCGGAAGTTGTCGGGTGATCTGAACGTGACTTCTAACGTAAGGGAACCCATACTTGGGGTATCCGAACCTGGCGTTACTCCTTGAAAGGAAGTGTTGCCGAGGTGGATTGCGACTGGGTGTACCCCGAGTTTGCGGACTGTGTCCTGATACAACAGGTTCAAGTCGCTGCCGCCGTCCATAAGGACGTTTGTAAATTGGAGTCCATTAATGATTGGATTTAAGACCAAGGCAGTCCAGCCTGCGTTCTGGTCTCCTCTGGAGTAATCCAGAGGATCAAAGGTGATCGGTTGTGACAACCAGTGGGGTTGCTCCTCCGGGGCTGGCTGTACGGCGCGTGTCGTTGTAGGTGCCGTTCTATTCTTCTTTGTCGCATGAAGTAGATTTACTGTCTTGACTTCTTGTGGGAACTTCTTTTGTTCTCTGGTGATCTGCTCGTGGGGTGCATTGTCATCTTTGCTTGGTGTGTTGAGCCCCTTGTGTTCGGCGTTGAGCTTGCCGGACTGCTTAAAGACCCAACAATCTCGGTGGGTATGGTTTGCAGGTCTCCCCACAGTGCTGTGGATTTGACATATTTTGTCCAAAATTTTGTTGAGGTTGGATAGCTCGTCCCTATCTTCTTTGGGGGGGCATCTTTTTCTGATTTTGCCGAGGACTTTGGAATCCGACGTTTACTGCCGTGCTCATCGGGCTTTTGTCCTTTATCTGGCGCGGTTCGTTGTTACGGCGCGGCTTCCCGTTCCCATCTCTGAGTTCGGACGTATTCGGGTCACTGGTGCTGCTTCTTGCCAGCCAGCTATCTTCTCCTGCACAGAAGCGGGTCATGAGGCTTGTTAACATGGCCATTGTTCGCGGCTTTTCTTGGCCGAGGTGTCTGGCGAGCCATTTGTCTCGGATGCTATGTTTGAAAGCTGCTAGGGCCTCTGCATCCGGACAGTCGACTATCTGATTCTTTTTGATAAGGAATCTGTTCTAGAGCTTCCTCGCTGACTCTCCGGGCTGCTGAGTTATATGGCTCAGATCGTCTGCGTCCGGGGGCCGGACATAGGTCCCTTAAAAATTTGCCCGGAAAGCATCCTCAAGCACTGCCCAACTTCCCATGGTGTTCTCGGGAAGGCTTTTAAGCCAATGCCGTGCTGTCCCTTTGAGCTTAAGGGGTAAGTATTTTATGGCGTGGAGGTTGTCTCCTCTGGCCATGTGTATGTGGAGGATGTAGTCCTCGATCCAGACTCCAGGGTCTGTTGTTCCGTCGTATGGTTCTATGTTCACTGGCTTGAATCCGGCTGGGAATTCATGATCCAGCACCTCATCAGTAAAGCATAGGGGGTGTGCGGCACCCCTGTATTTAGGCGTGCCGCGATTTTCAGTTATTTTTTTGCGTTGCATCACTCATTGGAGCTTGCTTTCTTTGCCTATAAACGGATCTGGTAGGGCCAGTTTTCTGATGCGGATTCTTGGACGGATCGCGCGCTATATTGAGTGCGGCGTCCTTTGACGCGTGAGAGTGATCGTAGGGTCGTCTATCCGAACTTGTGGTGTCCTTATTTTTTGACTGTGGGGGCTTTATGGCCTCTTCGTCAAATTTCGGTAGTAGTTTCCGCTTCGGATAGCTCTTTATGTGGCGACTACTGTCGTACTTGTGTGCGGTATTGAGTACCTTGCCCCATATGATCCTGAGTGCATCCTCCGCTGTCTTGAGCCTCCGCTTCTGTCTTTTCAGGCTACGTGCAGTGGCGACGAGCCTTTGGTGGAGGTTCTGATGTTCCAGCAATTTGTCTGGTGTGAGGTCGTCCGGGCTATTATCCTTCCCGGGGATTGGTTGTTCGGATTGTCCGCCCTGCTTGGACGGATGCTCGACGGCATGTTCATCGTCCGTTGAGTCGCCCTGCTCTATGGCTGGGTTTCTATCGAGGTGGGGCTTGGCCTTGCGCTTACGCCGCCGCTTTGATTGTTTCTCGGGGGAGCAATCTCTGGCCGCATCCTTGCGTGTGTCCGCTATGTATACATCGTATGATGAGGTGTTTTTCCGGAGCCCTATAGGTGCTGGTTCTTGATCGTCTCCTTTATCGGCGTCCATGCCGTTGATGTCTTCGGAGTCGAAGTCGAGCATGTCGGTTAAATCGTCGACAATGGCTACAAAGTGGGTGGTGGGTGGGCTACAAATTTCTTCGTCGTCCGCGGCCCAACCGTGTTGGCCGTAGTCCGGCCAGGGCTCTCCGGACAAAGAGAGAGACTTTAACAAATTCAGGATGTTGCCGAAAGGTGAGTGCTAAAAGACATCCGCGGCGGTGAATTCCATGACCGGAGCCCAATCGGGCTTAACCGGGAGAGGTGCGGGGTTTACGGAGTCCGGATCGGAGTCCGGCACCTCGGAGTCACAGGTCTTGCGAGGGACTAGGCTGGTATCCGGCTCTATCGCCATAGAGGTTGCAGTTTCCGGGGTGGCGTCTAACCGTCCGTCCCCGACTGGCGTAGCGGGCTCCGAGCTAATGGTCGGAGCGGACACCAGGGCGACGCTCTGGGCGTTGTCCGATGACAGAGCTAAATCGTGCCCATCATGACAGTGCGGCACACCTGGTTGTTGCTCGAATCCGTCGAAGATCAAGTCCCCGCGGATGTCGGCCGTGTAGTTCAAGCTTCCGAACCTGACCTGGTGGCCAAGGGCGTAGCTCTCGATCTGCTCCAGATGGCCGAACGAGTCAGCCCGCAGTGCGAAGCCGCCGAATACGAAGATCTGTCCTTGGGAGAAAAGTCTCATCCCGGACCGCATCGCGATTGATGAGCGAAGAAGCCATCGGGCCTAAAAGGCGACGACACAGAGGAACTCTCAATGAAAGCACCAATGTCGGTGTCAAAACCGGCGGATCTCGGGTAGGGGGTCCCGAACTGTGCGTCTAGGCGGATGGTAACAGGAGACAAGGGACACGATGTTTTTACACAGGTTCGGGCCCTCTCGATGGAGGTAAAACCCTACTCCTGCTTGATTAATATTGATGATATGGGTAGTACAAGAGTAGATCTACCACGAGATCAGAGTGGCTAAACCCTAGAATCTAGCCTATGGTATGATTGTTGTTCGTCCTACGGACTAAAACTCTCCGGTTTATATAGACACCGGAGGGGGCTAGGGTTACACAGAGTCGGTTACAATGGGAGGAGATCTTCATATCGTATCGCCAAGTCTGCCTTCCACGCCAAGGAAAGTCCCATCCGGACACGGGACGGAGTCTTCAATCTTGTATCTTCGTAGTCCAGGAGTCTGGCCGAAGGTCATAGTCCGGCCATCCGGACACCCCCTAATCCAGGACTCCCTCACCAACCATCCATAGAGCGTCATGGAGTCCTCATGTGTTTCCCACATATTTCATATCTGAACTCTGGCTTATGTGTTGTTTTTTCTATCGTCCCAAATCGACCAGCAGAGCCGAATGGTCTGAAGTAGCTGCTATTTCATGGGTAACTATTGCTAAAGGAAACCTCGCCATCCAATCCGTGTTGACCAATGCCCTGTCTAGTCTGCATCGTGTGTATGTACCTCGTGTGACCTTCTTCTTGAAAGTCCAAAACTGGCCAGTATAGCCCATATTTAGTAACATGCAAACATCAATTGTATCTTTGAACGTCTGGATCTGTGCATTGTTGCGTTGCCCAACACCCTCGTGCTCGTCCGGATGTAATACTTCGTTAAAATCTCCAAGACAAAGCCATGGTAAATTGCTTGTTGTACTGATGTTTTTCAAGACTATCCACGTTTGGTGCCGCAAGTGTGTCTATGCCTCTCCATAAACACACGTTAGTCTCCACTCATCTTCACCCTGCTCCTCTATTGATACATCAAGGTGGTAAACAGAATAACCAAGAATTTCAATCTTCATTTCATTGTTCCAGAACAACCCAATACTACCACTCCGACCTTGACTGTCTACTGCATAAGCATTATCAAAACCAATAGAGCTAGCTAAAGCTTCTACCCTAGAACCTTCTATTTGTGTCTCCGCAATACACAGTAGGGTAGGGGGAAACTTCCTCGCAAATTTGCGAAGTTCTCGGGCTGCCACGGGTTTGCCTGCGCCGCGACAGTTCTAGCATAGGGCACTCATTGTGATGCGGAGCATCCTACGGTCATTCCCATGGACCTACCATCGTCTCACCAAGCTCCAAGAGGACCTATGACAAGAGCACGAGCTAGAGCTCTCGATACCGAGGTGACTTCTCTCCTTAGTGATATCTCATATGATCCTCTCGAGACATGGCTACTACCTAAGTCCGGAATGTTGTGCATGATTAGGTAACAAGAGGAACCCCCCGAGGATGCACATGAAGATGGTCAAGCCACCAAGTCCATGGAAGAAGAGAACCAACGGAAGAAGGCGAGGACAGCTTCCAGGCCCCGGACATCCGCCCATGGCCCCGGACACCCGGCCCCTGGAGATCTACCCCGCAGCCAGGGATCTGCTGCCGAAGCTACAGGGCTCGGACATTCGGCGTCTAGCTCGGATGTCCGGCCCGTCGCCGCGGAAATCCGGCCTACAGCCCGGACATCCGGACAAGCTGTCCAGGGAGTACAGAAACCTACCCCTACATCCCGGACATCCGGCCATCACCCCGGACATCTGGCTCCTCCTGAAGCCCCGGACATCCGGCCCCTTCGCCCGGACATCCGGCCCCTCCTATCCAGGGAGCACCGTGGCTGACTCCACCAGCCCGGACATCCGGCCCGACAGCCCGGACATCCGGCCCAACGCCCGGACATCTAGCCTTCCCTATCTGCGAACAGTGTAAGGGCCGTGGCCCATGTACCCCCTTCGCCCCCCTAGACTATATATACTCCTCCTCCGTCCTCTTTCTAGGGTTAGCGTTGATTTAGCTCATTTGTGAGATAGAGCCTCGCTCATCCATCCGGATCTACTCCTCGTGAGGGACCGACACCTCTTCGGAGAAGATCCACCTGGATTCAAGACCTCCATCCAGAGAAGACCCTCATCAAGACCTCCTCACGAAGAAGAACCGGTTACCCTTTGTATCGTATCTTGTTGGATTTGGATCTTGTATTACCTCATGCCTCGATGATCTAGCACATGTGTGACTTTTATTCTTGTTGGTTGAGTGTTTTTCTCTCATTGCCCTCCTCGCGTTCTTCGTGTTCCTCGTAGGGATCCACTCCAAACATGAAAGATCGGCCTCTAGGGTTCTACCCTAAATCATCTTGGTATCATGAGCCACGTTGATCACGTTTTTGGAGCCCCTACCCTGTGTTTTCTAGCTTGATTTTGTTGTTTTCGTCCTAAATCCGAAAATATGCACCAAAAATAGCCCCAATTTTTTTTTTGTGAATTGTTGGTGTGATGAAGTTTTGTTGGATTTGATCCACAGATCTGCTTTGCATCGAGTGGATCTAGCTTTCCCCCATATTATCTGCAATTTCCATCCACAAATTCGTCCGAATTTTGCCCCGGAGTTACCCTTCTTCCCGTGGAGTTCATCTCATTCGGCCACGATCTAGGCGCCGGACATCTGGCCGAGTCCCCCAGACATCCGGCCCCTGGCAGGTGCAACTCCATCCCCCGCGCCCTTTTCCGCATAGTCTTGCCAAATTTTGCCCCGGTGCCCTCGCATACTTCCGCATACCACCACCACCTTTTGCAAGCACCACCACTGCTCACCGCTACCTCCTATGACGATTTTGACCCGTTTTCGTCTTTGAGAATTTGAGTTGTGATTCTCGTGTCCTATTGTGTTTTGGCTATATAGGTACGGTTCAACGTCAACATCACCACCGCTCATCTTCGCAAAGGACCCATCATCGCCAAGGATGGTAATCTCGATGACATCTTTGTCATACCATGCCATTGCATTGATAACCACATAGCCTTACTTTTGCGTTGCTTACCCATCGAGACTAGCCTTTGAGTATTGCCGGCAACGTGACTTGTGCACATTAGTGATCATACTCCATATCATACATACCATACCATAGTGGTGCATATCTTGGCATCATCTTTTGTGTCACAAAGTTGTCATCGCATACACAATTGCTATCTTGGTTCGTGAAGTTTTGCATGAGAAAAGAGCTCACAAGTGAAAGAGCCAAACAAGCTTTTAAGCAAAGAGGGAAAGATAAGCAAAGAGCTTATAAGCAAGAACCATAGCATCATACTACATTAAGATTGTCATATTTGATCATCTTGGATCATATCACCGAAATACCATACATATAGCATACTTGGGATAGAGGTCGTTGCATTTTTGCCTAGTAGGTTGTGCACAAGTTATGTATCCGCCTATTGTGCAATCGTGCTAGCGTCTCTCGAGTATTGTGCAACAAGAGCATTTTCGTGGACTCCACATTTTGGATCATGTTTGGTTTGCACAATCCCACTTATCTATTTGTGTGTGTGTTTCCGTGTACCACTACTTGCTTGGTCTACTTGTTGCATTTGCAAATTTGTGAATCTTTTCCAACATTATTGAAGCTCACTTGCAATTGCATCAAATTTTGTGCCGCCATCCTCACCAAGCTCCACCATAAGCTTTTATTTGTGTAGGTGTGAGAACCGACAAGAATTGGTACCAATTGTGCTATTTTATTGTCCGCATTTGAGTGATCTTGATTCATCTCCAACATAGGTCAAGGTACATTTGGTATAAGTTCTTCTCCTTCTCCCACTCACATTTTGCTTGGAATGATGGATAGGCCAAGTTCTTCTACCAACCCACTCTTCATCGAGCAAGACGGCGACATGTCATCATTCGTCACCAAGAGCCACCTCTTTGGTGCACAATCAGCGTTGCATCAAGAGCAACAAGCGATGACCAACCGCATCGACAACCTCGCCACCGACTTGCGACTCTCCGAGCAACGTACAAGGGACTACTTCGACAACAAGCTCGACGCTCACAAGCAAGAAAATGATGCAAGAATGGATGAGATCCATGCCTTGTTGGTGAACCGCCCTCCTTCAACTTCTTAATACTCAAGACGGAGCCGCTCAAGTCGACACTCCGACGACACCTTCTCCGGCTCAAGTACACCGACTTCAAACACTCTTCGACAAGTCACGCGTCAAGACCGTCATGCATCTCACAATCCTCTACACGGCAATCATCCGCAAGAGCAAGTCGATGAGCAAGTCCTTCGTCATCAACCTCACCAAGACCCTTTTGCACAAGCTAAAGAACGACAATGTCAACGTCGCCAAGAGGAAGAACGAACGCATCTACATCAAGAGGAACAAGACGCCGAGGCTCGACGTCTTCAACAACAACAACGTGAAGCACAAGCTCTTGAGGCGCAACGAGCCCTTCAAGAATCAAGTCGAGCCATTGCCAAGCGCAACCGTGATAGGTGCAATTAAGAGGAATCCCTTTGAGAAAAAAATCCAAGAGCGGAACTACCAACCAAGAGTGCAACGTCAAGTTCCCCAACCTCCTCCTCAAGCTCGACAAGCTCCTCCTCAACCTCAAGTTCAACAAGAGCAAGTTGATCATGGACTTCCTCCATGCCAAGAGCAATATGAGGTTGATTATCCTCCACGTCAAGGGCGTCATCATCACCCTCGACAACAACACAATGAAGAGCAAAGCTATGGCAAGCTAAAATTCACCATGCCCAAGTTCAATGGAAGCAATGACCCCGAAGAGTACCTATCATGGGCATTGAAGGTCGACAAAATCTTTTGTTTGCACAACTATGTCCTCATATGGTGGGAACAAGTCCTTGAGCGCCGAGAAGCAAGAGGTGAACCACCAATCACCACTTGGGCTCAAATGAAAGATGTCATGCAAGCACGTTTTGTGCCCACCTACTACAACTGCGATCTCTTCAAGAAGCTCCAACTCCTCAAGCAAGGAACAAAGAGTGTTGACGAATACTACAAGGAAATGGAGATAGCCATGATACGAGCCAATGTAACGAAAGATGATGAGCAAACTATGCCACGCTTCTTGAATGGCCTCAATCACCCCATCAAGAAGATTGCCGACTTCTAACCATACTCCAACCTCATTGAGCTCGTGCATCAAGCTACCAAAGACGAACGTCAAGTGCAAGATGACTTCAAGTACGCCAAGTACTCATCCAAGACCTACGGCTTCTCCAACACCCAAGCCTCAACGACTCCTCCAACTTCTACCTCAACAAAGCCATTTACAAGAAACGACGACAAGTCAAGTTACAAGAAAGCTTCGACAACCCCAAGTCGTCTTCCTACTACTACAAGCAACTTCAAGCCGTGCGCTTCATCATCTACTCCAACCGATGAGACCGTCAAGACAAGCTCCTTCAAGTGTTTCACTTGTGGCGGCCGAGGCCACAAGTCTTTCCAATGCACTAACAAGCGCACCATGATCCTCAACGACGACGAAACCTATGACTCCATGAGTGAAGAGGAGATGGAAGCCCTTGAGTAAGTGGCCATGCACTGGCGCGTGAACGAGGATGAAGATGATCAAGTCTTTTGTGATGAGGATTCGAGCCCCGCTCTCGTTGTCCCCAAAGTCTTGACTCTTCAACATCAACAAGAAGAAGACCAAAGATGCCACATCTTCCACACAAAGGTCGGCATCAATGGAAGGTCCGTCCAGGTCATCATCGATGAAGGTAGTTGCCACAACTTGGCAAGTGAAGAACTATGGTCCAAGCTACAATTGGTTAAGATGAAGCACCCGCACCCATACAAGGTCCAATGGCTAAGCGATTCCGCACTATACGAGTTGAGCATACGGTCCAAGTCTCCTTCAAAATTGGCGCATATGAGGACACTTTGGAGTGTGATGTCGTCCCGATGTCCGTTTGCCACCTCTTCTTGGTCGACCATGGCAATTTGACCGAGGCGTCATCCACAACGAGTGTACCAATCACTAAAGCTTTAAGATGAAAGGGAAGGAGTATGTGCTACGACCTATGTCTCCTAGTCAAGTGATAGCCGACAAGCAAGCCACCCATCATGGAGAGAAGAGTGAGAAATTGATCCACCAAAAAGAGAGTTAGAGCCACAAGCCAAAACCGAGTGCCTCCACGATGAGCGACAAGCAAAACTACGTCTTATTTGCCACCAAACATGAGATGAGAGAAGTGTGTGAGAACCCATCGAGTGTTATGCACTTTGTCCTTGTGTGCAAGGACGGGGAACCAAAAACTAACACCTCTCACGATCTACCTTTAGTGTTCTCTTCTCTTTTGTAGGAATTCCAAGATGTTTTTCCCGATGAGCTACCTCCGGGTCTACCTCCACTACGAGGCATTGAGCACCGAATTGACCTCATCCCCGGAGCACCTCTACCAAACAAAGCTCCATACCGCGTTAACCCCTAAGAAACTAAGGAGATCCAACGGCAAGTACAACAGCTAATCAACAACGAACATGTACGTGAAAGCTTAAGCCCTTGTGCCGTTCCCGTTATACTTGTGCCCAAGCAAGACGGTAGTTTTCGCATGTGCTCGGATTGTAGACCTATCAATGCCATTACCGTTCGTTATAGGCATCCCATTCCTCGCCTAGATGATATGCTTGATGAACTTAGCGGTGCCACCATTTTCTCAAAAAATTATCTTAAAAGTGGTTATTATCAAATCCGCATACAAGAAGGTGATGAATGGAAAACCGCTTTCAAAACCAAATTTGGCTTATACGAGTGGTTGGTTATGCCTATGGGTTTGTCGGAAGCTCCCGGTACTTTCATGCGTCTTATGCATTTTGTGCTTCATCCTTACATTGGAGTGTTTGTCGTGGTTTACTTCGATGACATTCTTGTTTTTAGCAAATCCATGAAAGAGCATCTAAATCATGTTAGGGCTGTTTTGCAAACTCTTCACAAGGAACGTCTGTATGCCAACATGAAAAGGTGCACATTTGGTGTTGACAAGCTTGTTTTCTTGGGTTTCGTCGTTTCTTCCAAGGGTGTCCATGTTGATGAATCTAAAATTGAGGCAATTAAAACTTGGCCCCAACCCACAAATTTGCAACAAGTGCGTAGCTTTCTTGGCCTTGCGGGTTTTTATCGTTGCTTTGTGAAAGACTTTAGCACTATTGCCGCTCCTTTGCATGCCTTGAGTAAGAAAAATGCTCCTTTCGTTTGGGGACCTTTGCAATCTACCGCTTTTGATGAGCTCAAGTCTTTGCTTACTCATGCTCCGATTCTTGCTTTGCCCAACTTTGACAAAACTTTTGAGGTTCATTGCGATGCAAGTGGTACCAGAATTGGCGCAGTTTTGATGCAAGAAAAATGAGCCATTGCATATTTTAGTGAAAAACTCTCCGACGCTCAACTTAACTATCCCATCTATGACAAAGAATTGTATGCTTTAGTGTGTGTGCTACATGTTTGGGAACATTATCTTAGACCTCATGAGTTTGTCATCCATACCGATCATGAAACGCTTAAGTACTTAAAAGGCCAAACTAAGTTGAACAAGTGTCATGGAGTGAATTTATTGAATCTTTCCCTATGTTATCAAGTACATTAAGGGTAGGGAAAATGTAGTTGCGGATGCACTTTCACGCATATGCACGCTTGTCACTAAACTTGAGTTGAATGTTGTTGGCTTTGAGCACATCAAAGACTTGTATGCAATTGATCCATCTTTTGCTACTCCTTATGCTAAGTGTTTGACGCATACTTCTTGGGAACGAATTGCATCAAGGATGATTATCTTATGAGAGCTAACAAACTTTGCACTCCCGAGTCTTCTCTTTGTTTGCTCCTTTTGCAAGAGGCTCATGGAGGCAGACTCATGGGACACTTTGGACGCAACAAGACATTCGCCACGCTCTCCAAGAGCTACTTTTGGCCCAAGATGTTCTATGACGTCTCACGCTTCACCAACCGATGCTCCACATGTTGCAAAGCTAAGTCTAAAGCTCAATCCCATGGTCTTTACATGCCCCATCCTATTCCGTATCAACCTTGGAAAGAAATTAGCATGGATTTTGTACTTGGCTTGCCTAGAACTCAAAATGGAAAGGATTCCGTCTTTGTTGTTGTGGACCGATTTTCTAAAATGGCACATTTCATTCCATGCAACAAGATAGACGATGCTTCACATGTTGCCAATCTCTTTTGTAGGGAAATATTGTGACTCCATGGAGTACCAAAGACAATCGTCTCGGACCGCGACGTCAAGTTCTTGAGTTACTTTTGGAAGATGCTATGCGACAAGCTCAGAATCAAGCTCTTGTTCTCGTCGGCATACCATCCTCAAACCGACGGCCAAACGAAGGTGACGAACCGTACAATCTCCACTCTACTTCGCTTGTTGACCAAGAAGAACATCAAGGAGTGGGAGGAGTGTCTACCCATCACCGGGTACGCCTACAACCGTGCAAAGACATTCAACTACCGGCAAGTCCCCTTTCGAGGTTGTCTACGACTTCAACCCGTTGTCCCCATTGGACATTCTACCTCTTGATCTACAAGAGCGCACCAACCTTGACGCAAGCGCATGTGCAAGCTACCTCAAGAAGATGCATGAAGATACAAGGACAACCATCGAGCGCCAAGTACAACGACTAGCGACCAAGCTCAACATCAACAAGCACCCCATGATATTCAACATTGGAGATCTCGTGTGGCTACACCTTCGCAAGGACCGCTTCCCCAACGAACGCAAGTCCAAACTTCTACCTCGAGCCGATGGGCCCTTCAAGGTGCTAGCACGCTACAACAACAACGCTTACAAGATCGATCTCCCATGCGACAAATACAACATGAGCGACATCTTCAATGTCAGCGATCTCTCCCCGTACCATGGTGATGAGGATTTTGATCCGAGGTCGGATCTTTCCCAAGAGAGGGGAGATGATGCGGAGCATCCTACGGTCATCCCCATGGACCTATCATCGTCTCACCAAGCTCCAAGTGGACCCATGACAAGAGCACGAGCTAGAGCTCTCGAGACCGAGGTGACTTCTCTCCTTAGTGATATCTCATATGATCCTCTCGAGACATGGCTACCACCTAAGTCTGGAATGTTGTGCATGATTAGGTACCAAGAGGAACCCCCCGAGGATGCACATGAAGATGGTCAAGTGATGTCTACTACACAACCTTCTTCTTCTAGACGTTGTTGGGCCTGCAAGTGCACAGGTTTGTAGGACAATAGCAAATTTCCCTCAAGTGGATGACCTAAGGTTTATCAATCCGTAGGAGGCGTAGGATGAAGATGGTCTCTCTCAAACAACCCTGCAACCAAATAACAAAAAGTCTCTTGTGTCCCCAACACACCCAATACAATGGTAAATTGTATAGGTGCACTAGTTCGGCGAAGAGATGGTGATACAAGTGCAATATGGATAGTAGATAAAGGTTTTTGTAATCTGAAATTATAAAAACAGCAAGGTAACAAGCGATAAAAGTGAGCGTAAACGGTATTGCAATGGTAGGAAACAAGGCCTAAGGTTCATACTTTCACTAGTGCAAGTTCTCTCAACAATAATAACATAGATAGATCATATAACAATCCCTCAACATGCAACAAAGAGTCACTCCAAAGACACTAATAGCGGAGAACGAATGAAGAGATTATGGTAGGGTACGAAACCACCTCAAAGTTATCCTTTCTGTTCTATCTATTCAAGAGTTCGTAGTAAAATAACATGAAGCTATTCTTTCCGCTCAATCTATCATAGAGTTCATACTAGAATAACACCTTAAGACACAAATCAACCAAAACCCTAATGTCACCTAGATACTCCATTGTCACCTCAAGTATCCGTGGGCATGATTATACGATATGCATCACACAATCTCATATTCATATATTCAACCAACACAAAGTACTTCAAAGAGTGCCCCAAAGTTTCTACCGGAGAGTCAAGACGAAAACGTGTGCCAACCCCTATGCATAGGTTCATGGGCAGAACCCGCAAGCTGGTCACCAAAACATACATCAAGTGGCACATGATATCCCATTGTCACCACAGATAAGCATGGCAAGACATACATCAAGTGTTCTCAAATCCTTAAAGACTCAATCCGATAAGATAACTTCAAAGGGAAAACTCAATTCATCACAAGAGAGTAGAGGGGCAGAAACATCATAAGATCCAACTATAATAGCAAAGCTCGCGATACATCAAGACCATTCCATAGAGAGAACACGAGAGAGAGAGAGATCAAACACATAGCTGCTGGTACATACCCTCAACCTTGAGGGTGAACTACCCCCTCCTCATCATGGAGAGCGCAGGGATGATGAAGATGGCCACCGGTGATGGGTTCCCCTCCAGCAGGGTGCCGGAACAAACTCCCGAGAGGTTTTTGGTGGCTACAGAGGCTTGCGGCAGCGGAACTCCCGATCTATCTTCTGTTCTGATGTTTTTAGGGTATGTAGGCTTATATAGGTGAAAGAAGTCGGTCGGGGGAGCCTCGAGGGGCCCACGAGAGGGTAGGGCGCGCCCCCCTATCTCGTGGCCTCCTCGAGGATCTTCTGACGTGAACTCCAAGTCTCCCGAATCATATTCTTCCTAAAAATCACGCTCCCGAAGGTTTCATTCCGTTTGGACTCCGTTTGATATTCCTTTTCTTCGAAATACTGAAACAGGCAATAAAACAACAATATGGGTTGGGCCTCCGGTTAATAGGTTAGTCCCAAAAGTAATATAAAAGTGTATAATAAAGCCCATAATCATTCAAAATAGATAATAAAATAGCATGAATGCTTCATAAATTATAGATACGTTGGAGACGTATCAGCATCCCCAAGATTAATTCCTACTCGTCCCCGAGTAGGTAAATGATAAAGAAAGAATTTATGAAGTGTGAATGCTAGAAGGTGCACAAGTTTGATCAATGATAATTTCAATCACCTTTTCTAGCATGATTATAAGTCATAACGATAGTTCATCTCATAAAACTTTTCACGAATAAGTAACAAGCAATTCACATGTTTAAAGCATAGACCATAAACTAGCAAACTTTATTCTTAGTCATCAAACAATTGCAATTCATCTTATTTTCAGGAATAGCAAACCCCACATACTCAACCATCATATAGTCTTCTACAATTGCTAACACTCACGCAATACTAATGGTTATGAAGTCTTAATCGAACATTGAGAAAGATAGGGGCTTATAGTGTTGCCTCCCAACGTATTCACCTTTGGGTGATGTCAACAATAATAGTTCATGCTAACTTACATTCAATTGGATATATATATCAGGATCATCCCAACACAAAGTGCTTGCCAAAGGATAAAATGAAAAAGGGAAAGGTGAAGATCACCTCGACTCTTGCATAAAGTAAAAGATAGGCCCTTCGCAGAGGGAAGCAGAGGTTGTCATGCGCTTTTAGGGTTGGATACACAAAGTCTTAATGCGAAAGAATGTCACTTTATATTGCCCCTTGTATATGGACCTTTATTACGCAGTCCGTCACTTTTATTGCTTCCATAACAAGATCGTACAAAGCTTATTTTCTCCGCACTAATAAGTCATGCATAATTAGAGAGCAATTTTTATTGCTTGCACCGATGACAACTTACTTGAAAGATATTACTCAATCCATAGGTAGGTATGGTGGACTCTCATGGCAAAAACTGGGTTTAAGGATATTTGGAAGCACAAATAGTATCTCTACTTGGTGCAAGGAATTTTGGCTAGCATGAGGGGGAAAGGCAAGTTCAACATGTTTGAATGATCCATGACAATATACTTTAACTGAGATGTGAGAAAACATAACCCATTACATTGTCTTCCTTGTCCAACATCAACTCTTTAGCATGTCATACATAACGAGTGCTCACAAGTATAAAAGATGTCTAGGATAGTATATTTATATGTGAAATCTCTCTTCCTTCAATATTCTTTCATGAATTGTTCAAATGACCAATACAATGCTTGCTAACCTTCAATAAACCTGTACTTCTTAGATGTGAAGTCATTACTCCCCATGGGATAAGCAAATGAGACATATATAATTTCAGATTTATGACATTCAACTCATTCAACCATTTACTCATAGGATATAAGTGAAGCACACGAGTGAATGAAAAACTACTCCAAAAAGATATAAGTGAAGAACGATGAGTAGCTAAATAATTATGTAGCTATATGAAGACTCTCTCTCATTAAAGAATTTCATATCTTGGTATTTTATTCAAACAGCAAGAAAAGAAAAATAAATGACATTGCAAGGATAGCACAACTCATGTGAAGAAGCAAAAACTTAGGCTCAACCGATACTAACCGATAGTTGTTGAAGAAGAAAGGTGGGATGCCTACGGGGCATCCCCAAGCTTAGATGCTTGAGACTTCTTGAAATATTATCTTGGGGTGCCTTGGGCATCCCCAAGATTGAAATTTTGTGTCTCCTTAATTCCTCTCATCTCATGGTTTCTCTTTTTATCAAAAGCTTCATCCACACCAAACTCAACAAGAAGTCGTGAGATAGGTTAGTATAAACCAATGCAAAACCTTATCAATTTCTACTGTAACAAATCACTAAAATTATTATTCAACATTGCATACCAAATGTCTCTGCATATTTAACACTCCTATCCTCAAATAGAATCATTAAACAAGCAAACATATGCAAACAATGTAACCATAACAGCAATCTGCCAAAACAGTACAGTCTGTAAAGAATGCAAGAGTATCAATACTTCCCTAACTCCAAAAATTACAAGAAAAATACTATGCTGTAGAAGATTTATCAGAGCTCATTATGCAAAAAGATTCAACATTATATCATTCTCTGAATTTTCTAGGGAATTTTTGCAACAACGGCAATCTTTCTGTTTTCAAACAGCAACATGTATACAAGCAAAATAAGCATGGTAAAGGCTATCCTTGACATTTTTATTGAAAATAAAGATGCAAAACATTATTCTAAATAAAAGAAAGAAAAACTAACAAAATAAAATGACGCTTCAAGCTAAACACATATCATGTGGCGAATAAAAATATAGCTCCAAGTAAAGTTATCGATGAACAAAGACGAAAGAGGGGATGCCATCCGGGGCATCCCCAAGCTTAGGCTCTTGGTTGTCCTTGAATATTACCTTGGGGTGCCTTGGGCATCCCCAAGCTTATTCTCTTTCCACTCCTTATTCCATAGTCCATCGAATCCTTACCCAAAACTTGAAAACTTCAACCACACAAAACTCAACACAAAACTCGTAAGCTCCGTTAGTATAAGAAAATAAATCACCACTTAGGGACTGTAAAGAACTCATTCTAAAATCATATTGGTGTAATATCTACTGTATTCTAACTTCTCTATGGTTCATACCCTCCGATACTATTCACAGATTCATCAAAATAAGCAAACAACACAATGAAAACAGAATCTGTCAAAAACAGAATGGTCTGTAGTAATCTGTATCAAACGTATACTTCTAGAACTCCAAAAATTCTGAAATAAATTGGTGGACCTGAGGAATTTGTCTATTAATCATCTGCAAAAAGAATCAACCTAAAAGCACTCTCCAGTAAAAAAATGGCAGCTAATCTCGTGAGCGCTAAAGTTTCTGATTTTTACAGCAAGATCACATAAACTTCACCCAAGTCTTCCCAAAGGTTCTACTTGGCACAAACACTAATTAAAACATGAAACCACATATAACCAGAGGCTAGATGAATTATTTATTACTAAACAGGAACAAAAAGCAAGAAACAAAAATAAAGTTGGGTTGCCTCCCAACAAGCACTAACGTTTAACACCCCTAGCTAGGCATGATGATGGCAATGATGCTCACTTAAAAGATAAGAATTGAAACATAATGGGAGCATCATAAAGCATATGACTAGCACCTTTAAGTCTAACCCACTTCCTATGCCTATGGATTTTGTGAGCAAACAACTTATGGGAACAATAATCAACTAGCATAGGAAGGTAAAACAAGCGTAGCTTCAAGATTTTCAACACACAGAGAGGAAACTTGATATTATTGCAATTCCTACAAGCATATGTTCCTCCCTCATAATAATTTTCAGTAGCATCATGAATGAATTCAACAATATAACCAGCACCTAAAGCATTCTTTTCATGATCTACTTGCATAGAAATTTTACTACTCTCCACATAAGCAAATTTATTCTCATCAATAGTAGTGGGAGCAAACTCAACAAAATAACTATCATGTGAAGCATAATCCAATTGAAAACTAAAATCATGATGACAAGTTTCATGGTTATCATTATTCTTAATAGCATACAAGTCATCACAATAATCATCATAGATAGCAACTTTATTCTCATAATCAATTGGAACCTCTTCCAAAAAAGTGGATTCATCACTAAATAAAGTCATGACCTCTCCAAATCCACTTTCATAAATATAATCATCATAAATAGGATGCATGCTTTCATCATAATAAATATTCTCATCAAAACTTGGGGGACTAAACATATCATCTTCATCAAACATAGCTTCCCCAAGCTTGTGGCTTTGCATAACATTAGCATCATGGATATTCAAGGAATTCATACTAACAACATTGCAATCATGCTCATCATACAAAGATTTAGTACCAAACATTATGTAGATTTCTTCTTCTAACACTTGAGCACAATTTTCCTTTTCATCATACTCACGAAAGATATTAAAAAGACGAAGCGTATGAGATAAACTCAATTCCATTTTTTGTAGTTTTCTTTTATAAACTAAACTAGTGATAAAACAAGAAACAAAAATATTAGATTGCAAGATCTAAAGATATACCTTCAAGCACTCACCTCCCCGGCAACGGCGCCAGAAAAGAGTTTGATGTCTACTACACAACCTTCTTCTTGTAGATGTTGTTGGGCCTGCAAGTGCACATATTTGTAGGACAGTAGCAAATTTCCCTCAAGTGGATGACCTAAGGTTTATCAATCCGTAGGAGGCGTAGGATGAAGATGGTCTCTCTCAAACAACCCTGCAACCAAATAACAAAAAGTCTCTTGTGTCCCCAACACACCCAATACAATGGTAAATTGTATAGGTGCACTAGTTCGGCGAAGAGATGGTGATACAAGTGCAATATGGATAGTAGATAAAGGTTTTTGTAATCTGAAATTATAAAAACAGCAAGGTAACAAGCGATAAAAGTGAGCGTAAACGGTATTGCAATGGTAGGAAACAAGGCCTAAGGTTCATACTTTCACTAGTGCAAGTTCTCTCAACAATAATAACATAGATAGATCATATAACAATCCCTCAACATGCAATAAAGAGTCACTCCAAAGACACTAATAGCGGAGAATGAACGAAGAGATTATGGTAGGGTACGAAACCACCTCAAAGTTATCCTTTCTATTCTATCTATTCAAGAGTTCGTAGTAAAATAACATGAAGCTATTCTTTCCGCTCAATCTATCATAGAGTTCATACTAGAATAACACCTTAAGACACAAATCAACCAAAACCCTAATGTCACCTAGATACTCCATTGTCACCTCAAGTATCCGTGGGCATGATTATATGATATGCATCACACAATCTTAGATTCATCTATTCAACCAACACAAAGTACTTCAAAGAGTGCCCCAAAGTTTCTATCGGAGAGTCAAGACGAAAACGTGTGCCAACCCCTATGCCTGGGTTCATGGGCGAAACCCGCAAGCTGGTCACCAAAACATACATCAAGTGGCACATGATATCCCATTGTCACCACAGATAAGCACGGCAAGACATACATCAAGTGTTCTCGAATCCTTAAAGACTCAATCCGATAAGATAACTTCAAAGGGAAAACTCAATTCATCACAAGAGAGTAGAGGGGGAGAAACATCATAAGATCCAACTATAATAGCAAAGCTCGCGATACATCAAGATCGTGCCATAGAGAGAACACGAGAGAGAGAGAGAGAGAAAGAGAGAGAGAGAGATCAAACACATAGCTACTGGTACATACCCTCAGCCTTGAGGGTGAACTACTCCCTCCTCATCATGGAGAGCGCCAAGATGATGAAGATGGCCACCGGTGATGGGTTCCCCCTCCGACAGGGTGCCGGAACAGGCTCCCGAGAGGTTTTTGGTGGCTACAGAGACTTGCGGCGGCGGAACTCCTGATCTATCTTCTGTTCTGATGTTTTTAGGGTACGTAGGCTTATATAGGCGAAGGAAGTCGGTCGAGGGAGCCTCGAGGGGCCCATGAGAGGGTAGGACGTGCCCAGGGGGTGGGCGTGGCCCCCTATCTCGTGGCCTCCTCGAGGATCTTCTGACGTGAACTCCAAGTCTCCCAGATCATATTCTTCCTAAAAATCATGCTCCCGAAGGCGTTTGGACTCCGTTTGATATTCCTTTTCTTCGAAATACTGAAACAGGCAATAAAACAACAATATGGGCCGGGCCTCTGGTTAATAGGTTAGTCCCAAAAGTAATATAAAAGTGTATAATAGAGCCCATAATCATTCAAAAGAGATAATAAAATAGCATGAATGCTTCATAAATTATAGATACGTTGGAGACGTATCATCAAGCCACCAAGTCCACGGAAGAAGAGAACCAACGGAAGAAGGCGAGGACAGCTTCCAGGCCCCTGACATCCGGCCATGGCCCCTGACATCCGGCCCCTGGAGATCTACCCCGCAGCCAGGGACCTGCTGCCGAAGGTACAGGGCCGGACATCCGGCCCGTCGCCCCGGAAATCCGGCCTCCAGCCCGGACATTCGGATAAGCTATCCAGCGATTACAGAAACCTGCCCTGACATCTCAGACATCCGGCCATCACCCCGGACATCCGACTCCTCCCGAAGCCCCGGACATCCGGCCCCTTCGCCCGGACATCCGGCCCCTCCTATCCAGAGAGCACCGTGGCCGACTCCACCAGCCCGGACATCCGGCCCGACAGCCCGGACATCCGGCCCCTCGCAAACGCTTGGACATCCGGCCCCTCGCGAACGCCCAGACATCCGGCCTGACACCCGGACATCCGGCCTTCCCTGTCTGTGAACAGTGTAAGGGCCGTGGCCCATGTACCCCCTTCACCCCCCTAAACTATATATACTCCTCCTCCGTCCTCTTTCTAGGGTTAGCGTTGATTTAGCTCATTTGTGAGATAGAGCCTCGCTCATCCATCCGGATCTACTCCTCGTGAGGGACCGACACCTCTTCGGAGAAGATCCACTTGGATTCAAGACCTCCATCCGGAGAAGACCCTCATCAAGACATCCTCACGGAGAAGAACCGATTACCCGCTGTACCATCTCTTGTTGGATTTGGATCTTGTATTACCTCGTGCCTCGATGATCTAGCACATGTGTGACTTTTATTCTTGTTGGTTGAGTGTTTTTCTCTCATTCCCCTCCTCGTGTTCTTCGTGTTCTTCGTAGGGATCCGCTCCAAACGTGAAAGATCAGCCTCTAGGGTTCTACCCTACATCACATTGGGCCTAGCGGCGCTCCTCGAAGGAGCCCGCCAAACTCTTCACTGCCGAAGACTGTCCATCGCTGCCATCACCATCCATCCTGGTCCTCTTGGGGTCTCTTTGTGGAGTGGAACTCGCAAGGGAAGTGCCTACCGGCACAATTGCCAGCTGCTTCATATTATGTGTAGCATCTACGCTTGTGGTATTGTGCATGTTGCCCTCCAACGCCCCTCCTGCTATCCTCTTCCTCGTAAGATCTTCCATGTCAATATATTTTTTAGTGCCTTCAACGACCATGTCATCCTATTTCCTTTCCCTTCGCAGGATAAGCTGGGAAGTTGTTCATATCATCCTCAAAACGGTTACCTGACCGTCCTCCTGTCCGGCCTCCCCTTCGGCCTCCTTTCCTTCCTCAGCCCTCTCTAGGTCCTTGACTCGTGCGCATGACCCAGCCTGCTCGTAGATCCTTGAAAACTAGAGCCGAAGGGGGATGAATCCCGTTACCATGTTCCTTGTACAAATGACCCAACATACCACAGACTGCACACCAATCGGGCAGTTTCTCATTCTTCACCTTATAAATATGTCTTTCCTCACCTCTGATCATGGAGACAACATTCTTCAGGGGCTTAAAAACATTGAGCCGAATCCACACTCTGTGAAAATTCCCAACAAAATCATGAGATGGTTGTTCTGTGAAAAGCACTTCCCCCACCTTTGCAACTAGTGGAGTAACCAGGTGGCCAAACAGATCTGGTACATCATGTATTTGAATCCATATATCAATCGTCTCCAGCTTGATGGTTGAAGGTTTTGAGACCCCATCATAAGGTTTAATAAGCACTGCATCCCCTCGAAAGTTCCAAGGTCCCTCATGCATAACCCTCTCCCAATCCCCTAAACGGGATAATTGCACCGTATATAGATTCTCCTCCAGGGGCTTAAACTTGGCAACCTGTGCTATATTCCATGCCGCCCGCATGTTTCTGTAGAACCAAGTCTGGCTATAAGATTTGGAGGTGTTTACCCTCGCCAGCGCAGTCCATCTAGGTCCTTTGGAGGCGCATCTTTCTCATCGAAGATCACATCATCAAGATCTTCTTCCATCAGACCAAGCTCTTTCATCATCCGCTCGACATCACTGATGCCCGAGGAGCCCGAGGCCCCATCCGCCGCCATCAGAAAAACCTCACCCGATGCTTGACTGGCCGGGTAAATTTTGGGGGGAGCCCTAGTACCACCGTCCCTGCCTAGCCCAGAGTGAGAGGCGCTTTGGAGATTGACAGAGAGAGATCAGCGATAGGGAAGGGAAACCACTCGACGGCGCCGCAATCGCCGCCGCGAGAACAAAAACCCTAACTCGAGGGAACTGTACACCCAGTTCTACAGATCCGTACCTATGCAATAACTATTACGAAACTTACATATGAGCTGATGTGGGCTAATTTGGTTGGAAGAGAAAAAGGGCCAGGGCCATCCCCTGAAAATCGGGGGGGGGGGGGGGGGGGAGGGGGGTGATTAGTTTTTGGTGAAGGAAAGTTATGTAGCTTCATGTAACAAGCTACGTAGTGTAGCATTTTATTTTTTTTATTTTTTAGGGTTTTCGTTTTTAACTGTTCTTCTTTGTTTCTCACTCAATTTTCACTAGTTTTTCTTACTTTTTCCACAACTTTTCTTCATATTATTCTCCATTTTAACCTTTTTTTTATTTTCATCCTTTTTCATTTATTTTTCTTTCTTTCTTTCTCAGTTTTCCGTTGCTTTTTTATTTCCTTTCTTTCTCTTCATGTTTGTACGTTTCTTTCTCATTTTTATCTATTTTATTTTGTTTCCTCTCAGAATTCATTGTTTTACTATACACATCTTTGGTAAATATCTAATACCTTTTCCTAATACACATTTACCATTTTTAAAATACAGGTTTAATGTTTCTTGAAGTCATGGTCAACCCATTGTATACACATTTTTTAAATGCTTGATTAGCATTTTCCAAATAGAAGATTAAATTTGTGTTCAATACATGGTCAACCTTTTTTCTGTACATTTTAAACATTTTTTAAATGCTTCATTAACATTTTCTAGATACCAGATTAATATTCTTTTAACTATATGGTTAACCTTTTTTCTATACACATTTAACTTTTTTCAATACTTGATTAAAAAAATTCAAATACTTGCTCAATGTTTTTTTCCAAATGATTGATTAACATTTTTTAAACACAAGATCAAAATAATTTCATCATTTTTTTCATGCATGGTCAACATTTCTTCTATACACATTAAAAAATTTCAAATGCTTAATTACATTTTTCAAATACTTCAAAAACTTCAATGGTTGATTAACATTTTTTAATAGATGAGTAACATTTTTCATTATTTATTTAATACATGGTCAACATTATTTGACAGAAATTCAATATATTCCAAATGCTTAGTTAACCATTTTTAAATACTTGTTTAACTTTCTTAATTAAAGTTTTTTAAAATACATGATCACATTGGTTTTCATACACAATATAATATTATTTATATATTTTTCGTATACATGATAAACATTTTCTCTATACACATTTAATAGTTTTCAAATGTTTTTTATTTTTATATATTTTAGAACATATATATATATATATATATAGGGAAAATCCATCCTATCACCCGGTGGTAATTACCCCACATGTCTCATATACTAGCATGTGGTACTATATATATTATTTTATTATTTTAAATATGTTTATATACTATATCTAAGATATTTCAAAACAAGTTACATGAAAAAATTGCATATGAGCCCATAGTTTTTCTTATATTTGTGAAATACGTACATATTTGTACGTAAAAAAGAGCATACTCAAAAAATGATACATACTACCTAAAAATTTGTATATATACTACCTAATCATTGTTATATACTACATACTACACGTACATACTCTCGGTTTCGACAGATACTACATACAACATACAAAATGCAAGTGGTGGTAACTACCACTACTTGTAAAATATAATACCACATGGTAGTATATGAGACATGTGGGGTAACTACCACCGGGTGGTAGGATGGATTTTCCCTATATATATATATATATATATATATGATAAGCATTTTCTCTATACACATTTTCAAATGCTTGATTAATATTTTTCAAATGTTTTGTGTAGATAGTTTTTATTATATATATTTAGCATATTTAAACCATAAAAGAAGTAAAAAATGGTTCCCCTTCACGAGGGTTTCCTAGGTCTCGCTGTAAGTGAGACAAAAGGACACCCCTACGTGACTCTCTTCGCGTCAGACTGGCCGACAATCCTATACGAGAGTATTTTGAGTGCGCTCGGCCGAGAGCGAGAGACGGGCTGGCCCATTTCGGCCTGGTAGCCACTGTGTTCTGGGCACTATCTAGACAGTTCCTCAAACCGAGCTTTTTCCCCTTTTTTCATTTACAGTTTTTTCTCGGTGTTTTGCTACTCTGTTGGCTTTTGTTTTCCATTTTCTTTTTTTACTTTTCTGTTTCTATTTCATTATTTCTCTTTTTTTTTGTTTTTTTTTTCAATTATCTTTTTATTTTTTCAGAAATCTTCAGGAATTTCAAACGTTGCCCCAAATTTCAAAAAGTATTCATTTTTCTGCAAAATTTTGGAAATTTCGAAAATTTTCACAGTTTTTTCAAGTTTTTCATAAATTCAAAACATTGTGCTCTTTAAAAAATATTCCTATTTTCAAATTTTGTTTAGAATTACAAAAAAGGCTTCCATCTCCATTTTTTGTTAAAATTTCAAAAAATGATCGTAGAATTTCAAAAAACATTCATGTTTATTTTTGAAATCAAAATTTAATAAAGCTTCTTGTGTTTAATTTTTTCCACGTAAGTCAAAAAAACGTTAGAGAATTTTAAAATGCTTGCGCTTTTAAATTTTGTTCGGAGTGTCAAAATTGTTCACATATCTCAACAAAAGTTGTGTTTTCCAAAAAATTTCGGAGTTGCAAAAAATGTTTATGATTTTTAAAAGAAATGGATTTTCAAAGAAAACAAAAATAAATCTGCTTTTTCAGAAAAATGTTCATGTTTTCACAAAATGTTAGAGTTTCTGAAAAAACATGCAGAATTTTGAAAATGGTTTTGGTTTCCAAAAGTATTCACTTTTTCCAACAAAATAATTGCATTTTTGAAATTCCCAATGTTGTTTCAGATCTATCGCTCGATCATGGTTCTTAATGTCACTCGCTGGTAATTAAGGACTAAACCTTACCAATGAACAAGGCCAATAGGATGATATTTTAGAGGAAAGTGTTATATCTTCAGGGGAACAATAGGAAGCTAACAAAACTAGTGTATGTGCGAAAACGCATGCAGTGAAGACATACTATTATATTAGTTGATATGTACAAAAACGCTAGCCATTGGAAAAAATAATCCTTTTTCTATTTCCAAAACTGAGCAAAGGAAGCTTCTGGAATGTTTCCAAAACCGGAAGAACCACATTGTTGCATTCCGTTATATAGGCTAGCCCGTTAAGCAAAATGCATCGATTCTTATGTGCATATTTTACCGATAACAATCTAACTGGCACGTGAAGCACGAAAAAGGATATCCGTCAATCTGGAGTTATTTTGTATGGGGCGTCCTACGATTCTATTTATGTTTTCGATTTTCTTCTTTCTGTTTTTTAGTTGGGCTGGCACTAGCGTTGTTCAAGTTTCTGGTTTAGCATTGTTTCTCTGGTTCAGCCAGCTCTTGTTTCTCACACTGCTTTGACACGCAAAAGTAACAAACTGTTTGAAAGAATGTATACATTGATGTCGCAAGTATTTTAATAAAAAATGTTTCTTTCAACTTTGCACTGCAAGAAATAGAAAAATAAAACCGACATAAATTTCCAGTACTCAAAGTACTTTTCTCATGTTGTAAAACAAAATGTATCTCTAGAAACGAAATAGGCTAGAACAAATGTTGTGTTTCTCAATCTAATGCTCATGTGTAAAAAAAATCTAGTGGAGTTTTGCGTTGTTATTTTTGCTTCATTCGTGTATGAACCTGCAAAATCAATAGAGATGGGGTAAGTTGGAAAAGACCTTTCTCAGTTGTGATATAGACAAGGGCTAGCATACAATTGATTACTACCTTTGGTGATCCAGAAATGAAGTAGAAAGAATTCTTGCCTTTTTCTCTAGAGGTGATCCTGAGTTATCGAACCCACGGGAAGACGGTGCCCTTTAAGTTATGGTCTCAAATAGGATTTTGTTAAGGAAATAATTCCAGCTTTTAACCAGATTGTAAATCAAACTTGACACTGCAAACACTTATAAGAAAAATAGGGTATAAGGTCTTAATATTTACAACCATATATTTGTGAAGGGATCAGATATAGTCTAAATTTGTGCGCTCAAAGTCAACCATCGAGATGTGCTTTTGTTACGAATTGAAGGGGGGGGGGGGTCCAAATTACATCTTGACCGGCTCCTGCATCAAGAGTCAGCTGTCCAACCGAAGGCCCTATACTTCTCGAGGGATTGTCTAGATAATTAATATTGCAATAATCAGACAAAAGCACTGGGCGTTTAATGACTACACCTAGATATAGGATCCATGTTACCGTACTAAACCTTTCTGTCACTGGTGTTCAAAATAACACTTCATAGTCTCCCTACTCGTAGCCTCTCCGTGGCTCATTCTCCAAGATCTTAGGTACCTGCAGGGATGAAGAACGCGAAGGAGAAAAGAGACAACCAAAGAACAATTTTATTTCACACACACGGGGCATTAATTAAAAGCACTTCCATTGACCCCTCCAACAAATACATCGGATTGCAAGGCTCTTGCCTCAAGCAACACCTTATCAGACTACTCACACACCGGGTCACATTTTATTTCTCCATTGTTCAATTCTACTTGCCCACTAGACCGAGGATGATAAGGTGATGCTACTCCATGGTTTACATCATACTTAGCTAAAACTTTACGAAAAGCACCATGGATAAAATGTGAACCACCATCAACCATTAAATATCTAGGGACCCAAAGCCTAGGAAAAATAACTTCTTTAAGCATTTTAATAGAAGCATTGTGATCAACACTACTAGTTGAAATGGCTTCCACCCATTTGGTAACATAATCAAGAATAACTAAAATATGAGTATAACCATGCGAGGAAGGAAAAGGTCCCATATAATTAAAATCCCAAACATCAAATGGCTCAATAACAAGTGGATATTTCGTAGGCATTTCATGACGTCTATCAATTTTACCAACTCTTTGACATTCATCACAAGAAAGAACAAACTTACATGCATCTTCGAAGAGAGTGGGCCAATAAAAACTAGATTGCAATACCTTGTGTGCAGTTCTGTCTGCAACATGGTGTCCTCCGTAGGCACCGGAGTGACACTTCCTCAAGATATATTCTTGTTCATGCTCAGGTATACAACGTCTAATAATTAATACCATCTACTCCTTATTTATAAAGATGTGGGACATCCCAAATGTAATGTCTTAAATTAAAGAAGAATTTCTTTTGTTGGTGAGTATAGTTAGGTGGTAAATATTCTCCAACAATGAAATTAGCATAATCAGCATACTAAGGGTTATTACAAGAAGATGAAGTATTAATAATAGCAAATTGCTTACCAGGAAAACTATCATTGATAGGTAGTGGATCATCAAGAAAATGTTCCATCCTAGACAAATTATCTGCTACAGGGTTATCAGCTCCCTTTCTATCAACAATATGCAAATCAAATTCTTGAAGAAAAAGAACCATCTAATTGACCTAGAGACTAGGTTCGGTTTTATCTCATACTCAGCAGCAACAACATCAGGTTGTGCTATTGGTTCAAGCATAAAGTTATTGCTAGGAGTAGCAAAACTTCCAAGATTATGAGCCATGGTAATATTTTTGGGGTTACTACGTATAAGACTTGCAACAAAGGAAAAACTAAAACTAAAACTAAAAAATTGAAACAAAACTTTAATAAAAACTCTATCCAGAAAGACTAGGCACACAAAGCCTCTCCGGCAACGGCGTCAGAAAAAGGTCTTGATTACTACCTTTGGTGATTCGGAAATGGAGCAGAAAAGATTCTCGCCTTTTTCCCCAAAGGTGACCCTAAGTTATTGAACGCTCAGGAGGACTGTGCCCTTTAAGCTAGGGTCAAAAACAAGCTTTTGTTAAATAAATCTCTAGCTTTTAACCGTATCGTATATCAAACTTAACATTGCAAACACATAATGCTTACAACCATATATTTGTGAAGGGGCCATATCTCTACTCTTATAAAAAAACAAGTTGGTGATGATGGTGTGCCTGCATCTTACAATATAGACCGTCCGATCTATATCTGACAGATAGAAAGCAAATTATGGTAATTTTGCAAAAAGATACCCACACCTCTCTCCATATTTGCAGATAAGGTCTTCCCTCGTTCATCCTTATCTCCCACAACTTCATTGTTGAGAAATTAAAAAAGGAAGCCTCTGAAACAATCTGGCATGGTGGCCGCTGCCGGCGTCATCCATCCCCATGCCTCCGCCCAGTCCGACCACCAATCACCACCACGTCCCACTCCTCCTCACCTTATCTCTCCTCTTTCTCGATATATCATTAGTTTTTACACATGAGATTACTCCCGCATGGGTCAATCACAACAGGTGTTTTGTAAAAAAAATGCATCTTGATGTTCCGTGTAATGCACGGCATCTTGTAGTATGATCTTAATTGTGCGTTGGAAGTCACCCATGGAGATGTGCTTGTTACGAACTGAAGTGAGGGATGTGTCCAAATTACATCTTGACTGACACGCCTGATACGTCTCCATCGTATCTATAATTTTTTATTGTTTCATGCCAATATTCCACAAATTTTATATATTTTTGGCAACATTTTATATTATTTTTGGGACTAACATATTGATCTAATGCCCAGTGACAGTTCCTGTTTGTTGCATGTTTTTTGTTTTGCATAATATCCATATCAAACGAAGTACAAACACGATAAAAAATTACGGGGATTTTTTTGGAATATATGTGATTTTTGGGAAGAAGAATCAGCGTGAGGCGTGGTCCACAGGCCCCACAAACTCATAGGGCGCGCCCTAGGGGGTAGGCGCGCCCCTAGGGCTTGTGACCACCTCATAGGTCAGTTGGAGGTGTCCTTCGGCAACAATGAAGCTTCTATCCGGATAAAAATCATGTTAACATTTCAACCCAATCGGAGTTACGGATCTCCGAGAATGTAAGAAACGATGAAAGGCCAGAAAACAGGGACGCGAAACAGAAGAGAAACAAAGAGAGATCCAATCTCGGAGGGGCTCTCGCCCCTCCGCCGCCATGGACCAGAGGGGAAACCCTCTTCCCATCTAGGGTGGAGGTTAAGGAAAAAGAAGGAGGGGGGCTCTCTCCCGGTGGCGCCGGAACGCTGCCGGGCCATCATCGTGACGGCGATCTACACCAACAACTTCGCCGACGTCATCACCAACTCTCTCCCCCTCTATTCAGAGGTGTAACCTCTCTTTTACCCGTTGTAATATCTACTTATACATGGTGCTCAACACTATACATTATTATCAATGATATGTGGCTATCCTATGATGTTTGAGTAGATCTGTTTTGTCCTATGGGTTGATTGATGATCATGATTGGTTTGAGTTGTATGTTTTATTATTGGTGTTGTCTTATGGTGCTCTCCGTGTCATGCAAGTGTGAGGGATCCCCTCTACAGGGTGTCGCAATATGTTCATGATTCGCTTAGGGTGGATGGTGTGAGTGACAAAAGCACATACCCTAGTAAGTGAGTTGTTGTGTATGGGAGTAAACAGGACTTGATATTTAATGCTATGGTTGGGTTTATCTTAATGATCTTTAGTAGTTGCGGATGCTTACTAGAGTTCCAATCATAACTACATATGATCCAAGTAGATAAAATATGTTAGCTCATGCCTCTCCCTCATATAAAATTGCAATAATGGTTACCAGTCTAGTTATCGATTGCCTAGGGACAAATAACTTTCTTGTGTGACAAAAAGCTCTCTACTAAAAGTAACTTAATTGTTTCTTTATCTAAACAACCCCTAGCTTTTATTTATGTGTTCTTTATTATCTTGCAAACCTATCCCTTTACACCTACAAAGTACTTCTAGTTTCATACTTGTTCTAGGTAAAGCAAACGTAAAGTGTGCATAGAGTTGTATCGATGGTCGATAGAACTTGAGGGAATATTTGTTCTACCTTTAGCTCCTTGTTGGGTTCGACACTCTTACTTATCGAGAAAGGCTACAATTGATCCCCTATACTTGTGGGTTATCAAGACCTTTTTCTGGCGCCATTATCGTGGAGCAATAGCGTGGGGTGAATTGATGTCTACTACACAACTTGTTCTTGTAGACTTGTGTTGGGCCTCCAAGCGCAGAGTTCTGTAGGACAGTAGCAAATTTCCCTCAAGTGGATGACCTAAGGTTTATCAATCTGTGGGAGGCGTAGGATGAAGATGGTCTCTCTCAAACAACCCTGCAACCAAATAATAAAAAGTCTCATGTGTCCCCAACACACCAAATACAATGGTAATTTGTATAGGTGCACTAGTTCGGCTAAGAGATGGTGATACAAGTGTAGTAATGATAGTAGATATTGATTTTTGTGATAGTAACAATAAAAAACAGCAAGGTGGCAAGAACAAAAGTGAGCACAACTGGTATTGCAATTCTTGAAAATGAGGCCTAGGGTCCGTACTTTCGCTAGTGCAATCTCTCAACAATGCTAATCTAGTTGGATCATATAACCATCCCTCAACGTGTGATCAAGAATCACTCCAAAGTACTTATCTAGCGGAGAACATAAGAAGAAATTGTTTGTAGGGTACGAAACCACCTTAAAGCTATTGTTTCCGTTTGATCTATTCAAGAGTTCTTACTAAAATAACGCAAAGCTATTCTTTGCATTCGATCTATCCAAGATTTTGTACTAAAATAACACCATACGATACACATCAACCAACTCTAATATCACCTAGATACTCCAATGTCACCACAAGTATCCATGAGTTAATTATACGATATGCATCAAACAATTTCAGATTCATAATACTCAATCCAACACAAAGAACCTCAAAGAGTGCCCCAAGATTCTACCGGGGAAACAAGGACGAAAACGTGCATCAACCCCTATGCATAGATTGCCCCAATGTCACCTCGGAATCCGTGAGTTGAGTGCCAAAACATATATCAAGTGAATCAATATAATACCCCATTGTCACCACGGGTATTCATATGCAAGACATATACCAAGTGGTCTCAAATCCATAGAAGTATTCAATCCGATGAAATGAAATCTCAAAGGGAAAACTCAATTCATCACGACAATAAAGAGAGGGGAAAGCACCATATGATCCAACTATATTAACAAAGCCCGCGATACATCAAGATCGTGTCATTAAGGACATGAGAGAGAGAGAGAGAGAGAGAGAGATTAAACACATAGCTACTGGTACAAACCCTCAGCCGCGAGGGTGGACTACTCCCTCCTCATCATGGTGGTCGTCGGGATGATGAAGATGACCAACGGTGATGATTTCCCCCTTCGGCAGGGTGCCGGAACAGGGTTTAGATTGGTTTTTCGTGGCTATAGAGGCTTGTGGCGACGTAACTTCTGATCTATATACTCCCCTAGGGTTTTTGTAATATTTGGGAATTTATAGGGCGAAGAGGCGGTGCGGGAGGCCACCGAGGTGGGCACAACCCACTAGCCCAGGCGCGCCCAGGTAGGTTGTGCCCCCCTCGGGGCACCCCTCTGGTACTTCTTTGGCCCAAGTTGTGTCTTCTGGTCCAGATTTTTTTCCAAAAGGTTTGGCTGCATTTGGACTTCATTTGGTATTGATTTTCTGTGATGTAAAAAACAAGCAAAAACAACAACTAGCATTGGGTACTATGTCAATAGGTTAGTCCAAAAAATGATATAAAGTTGCTATAAAATGATTGTAAAGCAATTAAGAATGATAATATAACAACATGGAACAATAAAAAATTATAGATACGTTATCAGCATCCCCAAGCTTAATTCCTGCTCGTCCTTGATAACCCACAAGTATAGGGGATCACAATAGTTTTCAAGGGTAGAGTATTCAACCCAAATTTATTTATTCGACACAAGGGGCGCCAAAGAATATTCTTGAGTATTAGCAGCTGAGTTGTCAATTCAACCACACCTGAAAGACTTAATATCTGTAGCAAAATATTTAGTAGCAAAGTAATATGGAAGTAACGGTAACGGTGGCAAAAGTAACAGTAGTAGTTTTGTAGCAATCGTAACAGTGGCAACAGAAAAGTAACGGAGCAAAGATCAATATGTGAAAAGCTCGTAGGCAATGGATAATTATGTTGGATGGCATTCATCATGCAACGGTTATAACAAAGGGTGACACAGAACTAGCTCCAATTCATCAATGTAATGTAGGTATGTATTCCGAATATAGTCATACGTGCTTATGGAAAAGAACTTGCATGACATCTTTTGTCCTACCCTCCCGTGGCAGTGGGGTCCTATTGGAAACTAAGGGATATTAAGGCCTCCTTTTATAGAGTACCAGAACAAAGCATTAGCACTTAGTGAATACATGAACTCCTCAAACTATGTTCATCACCGGGAGTGGTCCCGATCAGTATTGTCACTTCGGGGTTGCCGGATCATAACACGTAGTAGGTGACTATAACTTGCAATATCGGATCAAGAACAAAAACATATTCATGAAAACATAATAGGTTCAGATTTGAAATCATGGCACTCGGGTCCTAGTGACAAGCATTAGGCATAGCAAAGTTATAGCAACATCAATCTTAGAACATACACTACAAAAAAAAGACACATCCATGACATTTTGGGCCGAACAATTTTTTTCTGTCATACTTATGACACTTCTATGATGATAATTGTGACAAAACCCGGTATCATCATAGATGTGGTGGCCTCCTACTTCTATGACAAAAATCATGACGGAAAATGGACTTTTCGTCCTAGGCGGGACGGAGACGCAGCTGCATGACATTCTTTGGGCCGTCCATGACGGAAAAAACTGTGGTAGAAGCGAGGGTGAGGAAAATTTCGAGGATTCTTGGTTACGGTGGGTAGTCGGGGGCCGAGCGATGCGCGTTTCTCTCATACATGTACGCGCGTGTGTGCGAGGCGTTGGGCTTTAACTAAACTAGAGCGATTGCACTAGCTACATTACTGAACCCAAGTGATTCCGCTACTGCTGCTAACTGAAGCCGACAGAACCCTGTTGCCTCCTTCCCTTGATGAACAGTGAGCATTGTTGGGGGGGGGGTTTGGATGAACAGTTCCCGGTGGGGTGGATGAACAGGACCCCGTGGTGTTGCCTCTGGATGAATAGGACCCCGATCGAGCCGGTTGGGGATGGATGAACAAGACCCCATGGAGGGCTGGATGAACAGGATGACCCCGTGGAGGGCTGGTTGAACAGTAGCCGATGGAGGGCTGGATGAACAGTAGCCCGTGGAGGGGTGGTTGAATAGGACCCCGTGGAGAGGGCTGGTTGAACAGTAGTCGGTGGAGGAGCGCGCAGTGGAGTCTAGATGAACAGGAGCCCGCGTATGAACAATCGCAGGTGGAGGCTGGAGGAGGTCGACGGTGGATGAACAGTAGCTCGTGGAGGCTGGAGGAGGTCGACGGTGGACATGAACAGTATCCCGTGGAATCCCGTTTTGCGGTACGCCACACCCCTCCCGATGAACATGAACCCCATTTCGACCGTAGCGCTCCAACACAAGTCCGTTTCCTCCATTTTGCAGTACGCCACACCCCTCCCGATCAACAGGACCCCGTTTCGACTGTAGGAGGTCCAACAGAAGTCTGTTTCCTCCGTTTTGCGGTACGCCAGACCCCTCCCGATGAACAGGATCCCGTTTCGATCGTGGCCGGTTGAACACAAGGCCGTTTCCTCCGTTCTACGACACACCAGGCCTAGTTTCTATCGGTTGTTCCATCCAATCCCTCCCGATGAACACGACGACGCATTCCGTTCCGACCCAGCTGGTTGGCTCCCATGAACACAACGACGACGCAGTTTCTCCATTCCGACCTAGCCATGTACACGAGCCCTGGCAGTACGTATGCGCGAGTAGGCATTCGAGACCTCGCCCGTATGTATGTACGTGGCCGTATTTACGTTCTTGCACCCTGGCCATTGTACCTATGTGTACATGCTACGTGCGCGCCTCTACTATGACACGTGCGCGCCTCTACATCGTCCAGTATGTACGTACACATTCGCGACCAGAATGACAACGCTACGTACGCTTCGACCAGGTGGGTCCCGACTGTCAGGCACTTCGTTGCATGCAAAGATGTAGCTGGTGGGTCCCAGCAGTCACGGTGGCGAATCATTTTTTTCCCGTAATATGGACGCACTTCCTTGCGTGCGAAGATGTAGCTGGTGGGTCCCAACAGTCAGGGGGGAAACATTTTTTTCATGAAATACGATGGCCCGTCCGATGGGTCCCTGCTGTCAGATGGAGGAATAATTATTTTGCGTGTAATAAGGAGGCACTTCCTTGCGGCCGCCGTGGACTCAACTGTCAGCCTCTCCATGTACAGTACTCTTCCGATGGAAGTCGTTCCTTGACCATGTTGACCACGCCGCGCCGAGAGCACCAGGGAGGTGGACGACGGCGAGGCCTAGGAAGGGGATGACGCGGAGCCGGGGAAGACGTGGCAGTGGAAGCCCGCACGGAGAGGAGTACGAGGGTTCACTGGTTCGGCTACGATGTGAGGCTACCGTCGCCGCAGAATAACAGGGGGTGTGGGTGAGTAGAGGGATTCCCTAGCTAGCGGTGGGAGTAGTAGGGGGAGGTGAGGCCTACGCGGCAGCACAACCGGCCATGGGAGGCGGGAGTAGGCGGTCCGGCCGACGCTGGATTTGACGGCTAGAGCAAGAAGATCAGAGATTGAAGAAACACGACGGCCGTTGGATTGACAAACAACGGTTACGTCTGCTAAAATTGTTTGTTGACGTATATAATAACTAAAAAAATCTTGCATACACGTCAATTTAATAGGCCCACAAGTCAGACCATTCCCTATTTTTTAATAATTTATATATAGCTCATTGCAACTTCTTATGCAATTTATTGCAGTCCGTTTTTTTGTTGGAGGGCCAGGGTTAAAAATTTAAATGAAATTTCGCATATTTCTGTGGGTTCCAAACTATTTTTAATACCAAAATGTCGAGCCAGATTGAAAGTACTTTGAAGATATATTTAAATTAGGTTAAAGGCCAGTGAAATAGGAATCTGGAAATGTGAAAAAATTCAGAAATTATAAAGTAATTGCCAATTTGTCATCTGTTTTTATATTTACAACCCATTTCATATTACTTTCAAGATTTGCAGTCATCTTGAAAGAGTTGCAGCCCATCAGGGTGTAGAAAAATAAGTAGGCATGGATTGGGTATTCTTCAGAAAAAATAAACTGGGATCATTTTCACAAAGAAAAAATAGCTGGGTTGGTCATATGGTGAACATAAAATATAAGCCTGGGCTAGACGGGCCACATCCCAGTTGAAACCCTGCTCCGTCTCAACAATAACAAAAAAAATACTGCTCGATCAGCTGCGTCCCAGGTGTTAGCCGATCTTGTGTTGTTCTCTTGTCTATTGACTATATATGCTCACAATGTCGTGGGTCCCAGATGTCAGGAAACCACTAGGAGGAAGCATTTTCTTTTTCCATATGTTAACATGGTGGGCCCCTACTATCATCCTCTCCACGTACTTCTGCCGATTCCTGTTGTTTGTTGACCATGTTGACAACGCGAGAGGGCGGCGCCGCGACGAGCGCACCAAAGCGTGCGGAGGATGACGGCGATGCCTCAGACGTTGGTGTTAACGATTCAAGAGACAGTGGGGCGGCGATGCGTGCGCTGAGGCGCAGCCAACCGTGGGAGGCGGAAGCAGGAGGCGGAAGCAGGCGGCGCTGAGGAAGACATGACTGAAGAAACACGACATACTGTAAAAGCAGCAGGAGTACTTAACAACCTTAACGGAAACCAGCAGGGGCACTTAACAACCATAGCTGAAAGCAGTATGAGTACTTATACAGGTTCAACCATACAAAGCATGCCTCGAACAGTGCTACTTTGCCTACAGTTAACCAAGGGTGAGGCTGCCAAGCCCCAGGACAAGGCCCAGGCGCCACCGCACATCCACAACCTTCTGAAAGCGGCTGCATCTCGCAATGTGGTCAATAAACATGATATTCACTTTAGAGCCATGGAAAAGTAGGAACATAATCTTCTGTCCTATTCTCCAAGATGGACGGGCCTTCATTATTTGAGACCATCCATGAATAAGTATCTTTTCACCTCCAAGGGGAATGGAGTAGGTCGACATAAACATCATGTTGTGACCAAGCGCAAGTCTGACCCGACCATGGTCAGTCATCTGTATAGGAACAATAGAACAGGGTAGCTTCTGTTTCAAGAAGATCACAGCTGTAAAACTGTGTATAAGCAATAGTTTATGAACAACATATATAACAGAAAACAACTCGTACCATAAGTTTCTCGACACAGTTGGACCTGTTCAACGAGTGCAACAGTGGCACACATATCCCACGTGGCCTTCCACCATTGAAACGCCCCACAAGGACCTCAAGACGATCAATAAAGTGTAGGAACTTGTGGATGTCATCCCAGTCAACTTCAGTGCCATTAGTAACAGCCGAGTTCTTACAGAATAACAAACGAGCAGCCTACTTAACTCTGTAAAAACCTACACATGCCACCAATTATAAGAAAATATTAGTTAGAAGTAGCATCTTCGTGAGAGATTCGTTGCTACTTCTAAAGTTAAATTATGATTAGTTAGACATAATAGGTGGATTAAGAAGTAATCGAGGCAAAAAGCAAGAACCAGATACAATTCTAACATGGATGAACAATTGGAACAACGTCAGGGTGGAAGATCGTAGTAAAGATGAGACCAGGTTCTGCTATTTCCATCAACATTCGTGCGCCAACTTTCAGTCCGTAACACTTGAGAAAGTTTATCCAAGTTCGGCCATAAAAAAGTAGCGATCTTCTTGGTTCATGAACCCAACTTAGAACTTATATCCATGGCTTGTCTTCATTGTGACTGTCGGTGTCAAAATCGGCGGATCTCGGGTAGGGGGTCCCGAACTGTGCATCTAGGCGGATGGTAACAGGAGACAAGGGACACGATGTTTTTACCCAGGTTCGGGCCCTCTCGATGGAGGCAAAGACCTACTCCTGCTTGATAAATATTGATGATATGGGTAGTACAAGAGTAGATCTACCACGAGATCGGAGTGGCTAAACCCTAGAATCTAGCCTATGGTATGATTGTTGTTCGTCCTACGGACTAAAAACTCTCCGGTTTATATAGACACCGGAGAGGGCTAGGGTTACACAGAGTCGGTTACAATGGGAGGAGATCTTCATATCGTATCGCCAAGCTTGCCTTCCACGCCAAGGAAAGTCCCATCCGGGCACGGGACGGAGTCTTCAATCTTGTATCTTCATAGTCCAGGAGTCCGGCCGAAGGTCATAGTCCGGCCATCCGGACACCCCCTAATCCAGGACTCGCTCAGTATGTTGGGGAATGTAGTAATTTCAAAAATTTCCTACGCACACGCAAGATCATGATGATGCATAGCAACGAGAGGGGAGAGTGTAATCTACATACCCTTGTAGACCGAAAGCGGAAGCGTTATGACAACGCGGTTGATGTAGTTGTACGTCTTCACGGCCTGACCGATCAAGCACCGAAACTACGGCACCTCCGAGTACTAGCACACGTTCAGCTCGATGACGTCCCTCAAACTCCGATCCAGCCGAGTGTCGAGGGAGAGTTCCGTCAGCACGATGGCGTGGTGACGATCTTGATGTTCTACCGTCGCAGGGCTTCGCCTAAGCACCACTACAATATTATCGAGGAGGACTATGGTGGAGGGGCCACCGCACACGGCTAATAGATCTCAAGGATCAATTGTTGTTGTGTCTTTGGGGTGCCCCCCTGCCCCCATATATATAGGAGCAAGGGGGGAGGTGGCCGGCCTATGGAGGAGGCGCACCAAGGGGGGAGTCCTACTCCCACCGGGTGTAGGACTCCTCCTTTCCTTGTTGGAGAAGAAAAGCGGAGGAGAGGGAGAAGGAAAAGGGGGCCAGCCCCCTTGTCCAATTCGGACCAGAGGGGGGGCGCAGGCCTCCTTTCTTTTGGCCTCTCTCCTCTATTCCCGTATGGCCCAATAAGGCCCATATACTCCCCGGCGAATTCCCGTAACTCTCCGGTACTCCGAAAAATACCCGAATCACTCGGAACCTTTCCGAACTCTGAATATAGTCGTCCAATATATCGATCTTTACGTCTCGACCATTTTAGAGACTCCTCGTCATGTCCCCGATCTCATCCGGGACTCTGAACTCCTTCGGTACATCAAAACTCATAAACTCATAATATAACTGTCATCGAAACCTTAAGCGTGCAGACCCTACGGGTTCGAGAACAATGTAGACATGACCTAGAACTATTCTCGGTCAATAACCAATAGCGGAACGTGGATGCTCATATTGGCTCCCACATATTCTACGAAGATCTTTATCGGTCAAACCGCATAACAACATACGTTGTTCCCTTTGTCATTGGTATGTTACTTGCCCGAGATTCGATCATCGGTATCCAATACCTAGTTCAATCTCGTTACTGGCAAGTCTCTTTACTCGTTACGTAATGCATCATTCCGTAACTAACTCATTAGTTACATTGCTTGCAAGGCTTATAGTGATGTGCATTACCGAGAGGGCCCAGAGATACCTCTCCGACAATCGGAGTGACAAAACCTAATCTCGAAATACGCCAACCCAACATGTACCTTTGGAGACACTGTAGTACCCCTTTATAATCACCCAGTTACGTTGTGACGTTTGGTAGCACCCAAAGTGTTCCTCCGGTAAACGGGAGTTGCATAATCTCATAGTTACAGGAACATGTATAAGTCATGAAGAAAGCAACAACAACATACTAAACGATCAAGTGCTAAGCTAACGGAATGGGTCAAGTCAATCACATCATTATCCTAATGATGTGATCTCGTTAATCAAATGACAACTCTTTTGTCTATGGTTAGGAAACATAACCATCTTTGATAAACAAGCTAGTCAAGTAGAGGCATACTAGTGACACTATGTTTGTCTATGTATTCACACATGTATTATGTTTCCAGTTAATACAATTCTAGCATGAATAATAAACATTTATCATGATATAAGGAAATAAATAATAACTTTATTATTGCCTCTAGGGCATATTTCCTTCAGTCTCCCACTTGCACTAGAGTCAATAATCTAGTTCACATCATCATGTGATTTAACACCAATATTCACATCTGTATGTGATTAATACCCATAGTTCACATCGTCATGTGATCAACACCCAAAGGGTTTACTAGAGTCAATAATCTAGTTCACATTGCTATGTGATTAACACGCAAAGAGTACTAAGGTATGATCATGTTTTGCTCGTGAGAGAAGTTTAGTCAACGGGTCTATCATATTACAGAGTCGTATGTATTTTGCAAATATTCTATGTCTACAATGCTTTGCACGGAGCTACTCTAGCTAATTGCTCCCACTTTCAATATGTATCCAGATTGAGACTTAGAGTCATCTAGATCGGTGTAAAAGCTTGCATCGATGTAACTCTTTACGTCAAACTCTTTTATCACCTCCATAATCGAGAAACATATCCTTATTCTACTAAGGATAATTTTGACCAATGTCCAGTGATCTACTCCTAGATCACTATTGTACTCCCTTGCCAAACCAGGGCAGAGTATACAATAGGTCTGGTCCATAGCATGGCATACTTTTATAGAACCTATGACTGATGCATAGGGAATGACTTTCATTCTCTTTTTATTTTCTTCCGTGGTCGGGTCTTGAGTCTTACTCAATTTCACACCTTTGCAACACAGGCAAGAACTCTTTCTTTGACTGTTCCATTTTGAACTATTTCAAAATCTTGACAAGGTATGTACTTGTTGAAAAACTTATCAAGCGTCTTAATCTATCTCAATAGATCTTGATGCTCAATATGTAAGCAGCTTCACCAAGGTCTTTCATTGAAAAACCTTTTATTCAAGTATCCTTTTATGCTATCTAGAAATTCTATATCATTTCCAATCAACAATATGTCTTGCACATATAATATCAGAAATGCTATAGAGCTCCCACTCACTTTCTTGTAAATACAGGCCTTTCCAAAAGTCTGTATAAAACCATATGCTTTGATCAAATCATCAAAGCGTATATTCCAACTCCGAGATGCTTGCACCAGTCCATTGATGGATCGTTGGAGCTTGCACATTTTGTTAGTACCTTTAGGATTAACAAAACCTTCTGGTTGCATCATATACAACTCTTCTTTAATAAATCCATTAAAGAATGTAGTTTTTTGACATCCATTTGCCAGATTTCATAACATGTGACAATTGCTAACATGATTCGGACAGACTTAAGCATCGCTACAGTTGAGAAAATCTCATTGTAGTCAACACCTTGAACTTGTCGAAAACCTTTTTGTGACAAGTCGAGCTTTGTAGATTGTAACACTACTATCAGTGTCCTGTCTTCCTCTTGAAGATCCATTTATTTAACATGGCTTGCTGATCATTGAGCAAGTCAATCAAAGTCCATACTTTGTTCTCATACATGGATCCTAACTCAGATTTCATGGCCTCAAGCCATTTCGCGAAATCTGGGCTCATCATCGCTTCCTCATAGTTCGTAGGTTCATCATGGTCTAGTAACATGACTTCTAGAACGGGATTATCGTACCACTTTGGTGCGGATCTTATTCTGGAAGACCTACGAGGTTCGGTAGTAACTTGATCTGAAGCTTCATGATCATCATCATTAACTTCCTCACTAATCGGTGTAGGCATCACTGGAACTGATTTCTGTGATGAACTACTTTCCAATTTGGGAGAAGGTACAATTACCTTATCAAGTTCTACTTTCCTCCCACTCACTTCTTTCGAGAGAAACTCCTTCTCTAGAAAGGATCCGAATTTAGCAATGAAAATCTTGCCCTCAGATCTGTGATAGAAGGTGTACCCAACAGTTTCTTTTGGGTATTCTATGAAGACACACTTCTCCGATTTGGGTTCGAGCTTATCAGGTGAAAACTTTTTCACATAAGCATCGCAGCCCCAAACTTTAAGAAATGACAACTTTGGTTTCTCGCCAAACCATAGTTCATAAGGCGTCATCTCAACGGATTTTGATGGTGCCCTTTTTTAAAGTGAATGCAACTGTCTCTAATGCATAACCCCAAAATGATAGTGGTAAATTGGTAAGATACATCATAGATCGCACTATATCCAATAAAGTATTGTTATGACGTTCGGACACACCATTAAGCTGTGGTGTTCCAGGTGGCATGAGTTTGTGAAACTATTCCACACTGTGTTAATTGAAGACCAAACTCGTAACTCAAATATTTGTCTCCGCGATCAAATTGTAGAAACTTTTTTTTGTTACGATGATTCTCCACTTCACTCTGAAATTCTTTGAACTTTTCAAATGTTTCAGACTTGTGTTTCATTAAGAAGATATACTCATATCTGCTCAAATCATCTCGTGAAGGTCAGAAAATAACGATACCTGCCACGAGCATCAATACTCATTGGACCGCATACATCAGTATGTATTATTTCCAATAAGTCACTAGCTCATTCCATTGTTCCGGAGAATGGAGTTTTAGTCATCTTGCCCATAAGGCACGGTTCGCAAGCATCAAATGATTCATAACCAAGTGATTCCAAAAATCCATCTTTATGGAGTTTCTTCATGCGCTTTACACCGATATGACCCAAACGGTAGTGCCACAAATAAGTTGCACTATCATTATCAACTTTGCATATTTTGACATCAATATTATGATTATGTGTATCACTACGATCGAGATCCAACAAACTATTTTCATTGGGTGTATGACCATCGAAGGTTTTATTCATGTAAATAGAACAACAATTATTCTTTGACTTCAAATGAATAACCGTATCGCAATAAACATGATCAAATCATATTCATGCTCAACGCAAACGCCAAATAACATTTATTTAGGTTTAACACTAATCCCGAAAGTATAGGGAGTGTGCGATGATGATCATATCAATCTTGGAACCACTTCCAACACACATCGTCACTTCACCCTCAACTAGTCTCTGTTTATTCTGTAACTCCTGTTTCGAGTTACTAATATTTAGCAACCGAACAAGTATCAAATACTCAGGGGCTACTATAAACACTAGTAAGGTACACATCAATAACCTGTATATCAAATATACCCTTGTTCACTTTGCCATCCTTCTTATCCACCAAATATTCAGGGTATTTCCGTTTCCAGTGACCATTTCCTTTGCAGTGTAAGCACTCAGTTTCAGGCTTTGGTTCAGCTTTGGGCTTCTTCGTGGGAGTGACAACTTGCTTGTGATTCTAGTTGAAGTTCCCTTTCCTTCCCTTTGCCCTTTACTTGAAACTAGTGATCTTGTCAACCATCAACACTTGATGCTCTTTCTTGATTTCTACCTTCGTCGATTTCAACATCACAAAGAGCTCGGGAATCGTTTTCGTCATCCCTTGCATACTGTAGTTCATCACAAAGTTCTACTAACTTGGTGATGGTGACTAGAGAACTCTGTCAATCACTATCTTATCTGGAAGATTAACTCCCACTTGATTCAAGCGATTGTATTACCCAGACAATCTGAGCACGTGCTCACTAGTGGAGCGATTCTCCTCCATCTTTTAGCCATAGAACATGTTGGAGACTTCATATCTCTCAACTCGGGTATTTGCTTGAAATATTAATTTCAACTCCTGGAACATCTCATATGGTCCATGACGTTCAAAACATCTTTGAAGTCCCGATTCTAAGCCGTTAAGCATGGTGCACTAAACTATCAAGTAGTCATCATATTGAGCTAGCCAAACGTTCATAACGTCTGCATCTGCTCCTGCAATAGGTCTGTCACCTAGCGGTGCATTAAGGACATAATTCTTCTGTGTAGCAATGAGGATAAACCTCAGATCACGGATCCAATCCGCATCATTGCTACTAACATCTTTCAACACAATTTGCTCTAGGAACATATCAAAATAAACATATGAAAGGAACAATGCAAGCTATTGATCTACAACATAATTTGCAAAATACTACCAGGACTAAGTTCATGATAAATTTAAGTTCAATTAATCATATTACTTCAGAACTCCCACTTAGATAGACATCCCTCTAATCCTCTAAGTGATTACGTGATCCATATCAACTACACCATGTCCGATCATCACGTGAGATGGAGTAGTTTCAACGGTGAACATCAATATGTTGATCATATCTACTATATGATTCACGCTCGACCTTTCGGTCTCCGTGTTCCGAGGCCATATCTGTATATGCTAGGCTCGTCAAGTTTAACCTGAGTATTTCGCGTGTGCAACTGTTTTGCACCCGTTGTATTTGAACGTAGAGCCTATCACACCCGATCATCACGTGGTGTCTCAGCATGAAGAACTTTCACAACGGTGCATACTCAGGGAGAACACTTCTTGATAATTTAGTGAGAGATCATCTTAAAATGCTACCTTCAATCAAAGCAAGATAAGATGCATAAAGGATAAACATCACATGCAATCAATATATGTGACATGATATGGCCATGATCATCTTGCGCCTTTGATCTCCATCTCCAAAGCATCGTCATGATCTCCATCGTCACCGGCATGAAACCATGATTTTCATCATCTTGATCTATGTGTGGTCACATGGTCGTCTCGCCAACTATTGCTCTTGCAACTATTGCTATCGCATAGCGATAAAGTAAAGCAATTATTTGGCACTTGCATCTTATGCAACCAAGAGACAACCATAGGGTTTCTGCCCGTTGCCGATAACTTCAACAAAACATGATCATCTCATACAACAACTTATATCTCATCACGTCTTGACCATATCACATCACAACATGCCCTGCAAAAACAAGTTAGAGGTCCTCTACTTTGTTGTTGCAAATTTTACGTGGCTGCTACGGGCTGAGCAAGAACCGTTCTTACCTACGCATCAAAACCACAATGATAGTTCGTCAAGTTAGTGCTGTTTTAACCTTCGCAAGGACCGGGCATAGCCACACTCGGTTCAACTAAAGTTGGAGAAACAGACACCCGCTAGTCACCTGTGTGCGAAGCACGGCGGTAAAACCAGTCTCGCGTAAGCGTACGCGTAATGTCGGTCCGGGCCGCTTCATCCAACAATACCGCTAAACCAAAGTATGACATGCTGGTAAGCAGTATGACTTGTATCGCCCACAACTCACTTGTGTTCTACTCGTGCATATAACATCAACGCATAAAACCTAGGCTCGGATGCCACTGTTGGGGAACGTAGTAATTTCAAAAATTTCCTACGCACACGCAAGATCATGGTGATGCATAGCAACGAGAGGGGAGAGTGTAATCTACATACCCTTGTAGACCGAAAGCGGAAGCGTTATGACAACGCGGTTGATGTAGTCGTACGTCTTCACGGCCTGACCGATCAAGCACCGAAACTACGGCACCTCCGAGTTCTAGCACACGTTCAGCTCGATGATGTCCCTCGAACTCCGATCCAGCCGAGTGTCGAGGGAGAGTTCCGTCAGCACGACAGCGTGGTGACGATCTTGATGTTCTACCGTCGCAGGGCTTCGCCTAAGCACCACTACAATATTATCGAGGAGGACTATGGTGGAGGGGGGCACCGCACACGGCTAATAGATCTCAAGGATCAATTGTTGTTGTGTCTTTGGGGTGCCCCCCTGCCCCCATATATATATTAAACCCATTAACAGTCGCGTAATTAGCGCCTCCTCGCGCGTTCCACCCGTCCCGATTGACTGTGCCGATTTTTTTTAACAGGCTAAGGTAAGCTAGAAACGCAGGACAAAGAGCCCAGCCCTCGTTTCCCGTTCGCTGCCTTCGTCCCCGATTCCTCTCCCTCTTCCTCATCTGCCGCCGCTGTCACTCACCGAGCCCTCCGCCACAGCCCAAGCACAACCGCCGCACTCTCCAAGAGCGAACTGCAGGGCGCTTGCTCACGCATGCCACATCGATCGATTTTACCGTGCTAAAATAAAAAAAAAATACTCCCTCCTCATTCGCCCTCTCCTTCGTTTTCTCCTCCCGGCGGCTAGGGTTAGCGCGGCCGCCGCCCCATCCCTGCTCGCCGCCGCCTCTGCCTCATCGTCCCATCCCATCACTTCCGATGTCGGCCACTGGAGAAGGCGCCCCCCTAAGACCCTCTTCTTCCCCAAGCCTTATATCTTCGAGTTCTAGCCGGCCACCATGGTGGTTGCAGAGGACGGGAGCAAGGGGATGGCATCGAGGGGCTCTGCCCACTTCTTCGTGTGCGGCCGCCGATGCAGCTCCACCTCCATCCCCACGCTTGCAGCCGTGGTGGTTCACGGTGCCGTCGCCGTCTTACTTGGCAGGAGCAACGCGCTCGATGCTGCTCCAATGTTGCCGTGAAGTGCTGCTTCGCCTTGGTTGTCCCAACTCAGCCATCGCTGGAGGCTTGCACTTCTGTAGCCATCTTGTTTACGACTGGTTAGTTCCTGTACTTGAGGGTTCCTTTATTCCAAATTAGTTGCAAGTAGGCCGTGGATGCATAGCATGGCTCATTGGATGTAATTGCTTGGAGATAGGCAAACAAATAAATCCCAATGAGATGTTCTTTGTGTTGGATTCGTTGGATATTTTTTTCAAGGAGGTTGTTGCCGGAGGATACTGCTAGCAAATGTGCAGGCCTCGTAATTGGAACTAGCGGATAAAGGTTGAAATCTGGTTTGCTAGCAAAAATATTTCTATACACACTGATGCAACTACTAGCAGATAGCAATGCGGGCTGCAGAGACGGCTGGCTTCGTCCTGCTCTTGTCTCGCTGCGACCGCCCGACGAAGGAGAGAGGCATCAACAGGAGAAGCACGACGCACGTACACACGCTCCTCTTCTTTCTGAAAGTTTCTCGCCTCTACTCCTAGAGCTTCACATCTTTGTCTCTTTGTTTGTGCAGATTTTGTTTCTCTATGCCTACAAGGTGTTCTGCGTCCACTTCCACGGCTCCAACGTCAGTACACCCGGCCCCATCTCATCTCCTGCTTAATTATTTTGCTTCTTTTCATTAATTTGGTGCAGATTGATTCATTAGCTGATGAGATTGTTTTGGTACATAGCCTTCATAGCGTTCAACGAACTCCTTTATCTAAAAATTAAACAGGGACAACGCTTCAACATAGTTGCATATCAATGTGAAATTTATGATCAAGTCTGGACTGTACTCAATGTATTTATTTTGATTTCTGCAGAATGTCCATGGTTTGAGACAAACAGACACCTGCTTCATGAATGCCTTCATCACTTGTTTATGATATTAAGGGCTGTGAAAATTCTGGTCTGCCCAAGATTGAAATTGTAACAATAGGTCATTTGTGGGGTTAAAAATGGGAACATATTGAAGAAGCAACAATATGTTAATTAACATGTTAACTTTAAGAATCAAATTTTAGGTTTGAATCTCATCAGGATTTTAGATAATCCGTCTTACATGGACTTACTGTCAGTAGTAGCACAATGGAATTTGATATATTTATTGCTGAATAAATTCTTCTCACATTGTAGCTTGACATAGAATTTTGAATGCAGAATCAAAATTAGCTTTGTATTGGCAACAGGTCTGCTTTAGAAACAAGTTCAGAAGTACTCCCTCCATCGAGTATATGCTATTTCAGGAATTTAATATGCTTGTTTAGTAAATACATTTGGAATCTAGAAGCCTTGAACTGGTTTTGTTTTGCTGATTAAGTATTATATTTTGTTAAACTTTCAAGCTTTCCAAGTGACATGCTTGTAATCATGCAGATAGCATGGGAACATGAGCAATTCTTGAGGTTTAGGGTGACTGTACTAAGTCTATGGAATTGTCCACACCTCCTGAATTTTTGGAAAGTGCTGGTTGTTTGTATGACAATAGGTGAAGTCACTTCTAATGCACCCTAATTCTTTTTTCATTGTCTTAATTTTTAATATTTTACTTGTATATTTCCCTTCTTTTAGAGAATCAACATATTGTCAATCAATATTCACTTTTGCAGGTCCACCCTGTCAATATCTGTTGTATTATTGAACTTTGTAGCAGATTGTTTTCCTGTTTGTATACACTATTATGCAATTCTTTCATGACCATTGCATTGATGTTGGTGTGTGAGGAATTGGGTAGGTGAATAGATTTGTATACAAATTTCTACCTGAGGCCCATGCACTTGATTTATGTAACATAGCAATGGCCTGTCTGTATTAAATTTATCTTACAACATCTTAGGTATTTCTTTCGTGTATAAAATGATACCTATGCAATTTTCCATATGCATGTTTACTACACTATAGTTGTTGTATAAAGAACATGTATTTGTAGGTGTTATACCGTTGTGTAAAAAGATCTAAACTGTATATATCATTTGTTGTGCAGGATTCCAGATTCAGTGATTCGTGGTTTTACTCCTTCTGGTGTCCTCTAACTGGCATCCATTGAGCTGCTCCGACATTGACTGCAGGTTGGTGTTCTCTCTCTCTTTCTCTCCGCAGCTATGCGATACTTCTACCTGGTCTATGCTGAACTGAAAAGCTCAACTAAAGGAAGACACTTTTTGATGTGCACATTCTTTCATTGCTAGAAGGATCTGTAAAGAAAGAAAATTTACCCCATGAGTAATTGATCAAATTTCATGTTTGTAGATTCACATATAACATGTAGGACGTAATGTAAGTGTGAGTCTTTGGCTTTATGTCTTGCATCGTGTCAACAGTGAACACTAAGGTTCCTTGTGGTTAAAACTTTAGATGTTCCAGGCTGCAAATAAACATGTATTATTATATGCTAGATGTGTTGTGTAAGAGGTGAGGAGCATTAAGCTTAGAAATAAAATCATTGTTCACCCATTATTAGTTCATCATGGGTTTTATGCGGAGAAATTAGATGACCGTTTGCCTATATCAGTGGTAATGTTGTCTCTTAGTTCTGTGCTGCTAATATTTGCCCAGGTCTCTATGTTGAACAATTCAAAAAAATCTTCCAAAAATATTTATGAATGTTTGATATATTTGGAGGAACTGAATTTAACTACAAAGTGATCTGGAGTCATTTTATCAGATCTGTAGCAATTTGTTATTTACCTCCTACTCTTTCTCTGTCCTAAAAGCTTGCGAAGAAGCTCCATTAGATACAAATAAAGGTCATGTTGATGCAGGAAAGAAGTTTCAAGAGGTTAAGAAAGCTTATATGAGGTACTTGATGTTTGTTCAGCATGGATGCTCAATCTGAGGATGTACAACTTTCAAGGCGCACGACAGTTTTGATCAATTATCTGCGTCAACACGGAAAGGCGGCGGAGCGATCTGGACAATATGCCTGGTGTCGGTTTTCTCGCCATTTTGCGACCAGCGCCTCTGCAGGTCAGTGGTGTTATGTTGTCCTCTTTGACAGTGGCGAGATCCACAACATAGGCGAGTGGGAGACCGCATTGCCAGTTTAAATGTGGCAAACTATTCTTCTATCATTGCCTCTGTGCATGATTAGAATAGTGCGATTTCTAATGTTTCATGTTTGGTAGTACCATGATCATCTATTTTGGCAGATTAGGGCTTCTTTGATTCGCAGGAATAGTGCGATTATATAGAAACAAATGTACCTACTTTGTTTTAGCTCTTGCATCATGGAGTTTCCATGTTCGTAATCTGTCTTGTTTTGTTCATTGGGAAAGCACACATGTACCTACTTATGGTGCTCTTAACTGAAGCCACCATTGAACCTTAAATGGTAACGTTTGATGCCACTGATACAATCCTTAAAGAATTTGGGTTAAGATGTGTCGTTCTGAAAAATTATTATGATTTTGTGCAGGTATCTGGATGTTTCTAGCCAGAAGACTCGCAACCTCTACTTATACAATGGATTGACTTTGTTTGTCGGATGGCTGGTATAGTACTCGTTGCTCTCATGATTTAACAGCCATCAGCCTTCTCTATAGGTTTCCTGAAGTCGTCTGATTCATGAAACTTGCATGTTAGAATTATCAAAAATCATTGATAGTAAGTCATGGTTTCCTGAAGTAATAGTTACTTAGTTAGGATACATTACAGAAAGTAAACTTGTTGGGTGATATTTGAGAGCATGTATATGAAGGTTGTTTCTTCGTAAGTTTTTTAGCTAATCTAGCAGGTCTCACGTAGTGTGATTTTGATCAACTCTTGTTCCAGAAAAGTGTTTGGTTGATTGCTAATGAAAATATCAGTTTCTATCTTTTCGTATGTAGCATCAACTGATGCTTTAGTAGCATGCCATCCACATCTTTGTCTAAATGCCTAGCTGAATGTGCTATGTGTATTAGTAATGCCTCTTTTGTATCAGTAGTGCAATATCTATTGATATGTGTTCAACTCTCTGATGCACTATAATTTCTGTAAAATGGTTTACATGGATTTTGATTGAGCAAGAGTTACACAGGCCCTTATCGTCATGTCAATCGAACTCTAATTGAGGGAATGCCAGCAAAGGAGATGTTTCACAAGCACCGACAAAACATGGAGATTATGATTTGGAAGTAGTCGGGGGTCTGGTCATGGTAAGTTACAGAGTCAATCAGGCATATGATTTGGATCTGATTTAATGATATGAACCATTTGTATAATTTTTCTAATAGCTATGTTTCTGTCCAACAAGAGGTTATTATGATTATCATTTATTGTCTTGTATTGGATGGTTATCCAGTAACATTCTTCTGTAAGCAAACATTGATATTTAGATCTTCGATGATGCACCAGGTGACAGAGTCACACACACAATTTATATGATATCTTGGGAAGATCAGTTCTGCCATAGTGCCCTTGCTGCTGCTGCTACTTTTAGCCTTTGTTTCCTTGGGAACATGTTCAGAGTGTAGATAAGAAACTTATGCTACTATAGATGGATATATGGCATTCGGTAAAACACCAAAAACTTCTGAATCTATATATTCTACTTTTCCAAGTAATTCGGGTGTTGTCATGATATCATAACCTGACATGAGTTGGTTAGCATTTGAGCAACTCTATTGGTGAAATGTTAGTTCTTCCCAGGCAGCTAATTACCAACTCCTCTCTCTATTTTTTTGGATTGTTAGATGGTTAATATTAACATGAGATGTTAGTTTTGAACTTGTTACTTTCTCATGATGCAATTCTCTATGCAGGTACATCGACAGCAAGAAGACGGATATTCTTTTTCTGTAAAACATGACCCTTTGATTGATTTGGGTTCACTACTAAACTTTCTAATGCTTCCTCATACGACTACCACCTCTGATTAATCTCCTTTGGATTCAGTTATGTACTTTTGTTTGTTTCCAACTATTTTTCACTCGGGTTTTTGTGGGTGTTGGTAGCTGGAATGCAGAGCATGAAGTGGTGTAAGGTGGTGTTGATGTGGGACATTGCAGCCGCTCCCAGATCAATTCAATGTCCATTTGAATATTTTAGTTCCTTTATGCCTTTGATTATATATTTTACTGAATAATGGGGTTATACTTGTGGAGAGTACCTGTTTATATTTCTTATGACTATTCACCTACAAGAGGAGGCAATTCATACCTATTTGTTCAAGTATTTTCACCAAACTATGCATATGCACGTTAAAAAATACGGTGGCATGATTAGTGCACACAGTCCCGCCTCAAGAGATGCGCCCAGGGCGCGTCCCAGCCACTAGTATAGGAGCAAGGGGGGAGGTGGCCGGCCTATGGAGGAGGCGCACCAAGGGGGGAGTCCTACTCCCACCGGGAGTAGGACTCCTCCTTTCCTTGTTGGAGAAGAAAAGAGGAGGAGAGGGAGAAGGAAAAGGGGGCCGGCCCCCTTGTCCAATTCGGACCAGAGGGGGGGCGCAGGCCTCCTTTCTTTTGGCCTCTCTCCTCTATTCCCGTATGGCCCAATAAGGCCCATATACTCCCTGGCGAATTCCCGTAACTCTCCGATACTCCGAAAAATACCCGAATCACTCGGAACCTTTCCGAACTCCAAATATAGTCGTCCAATATATCAATCTTTACGTCTCGACCATTTTGAGACTCCTCATCATGTCCCCGATCTCATCCGGGACTCCGAACTCCTCCGGTACATCAAAACTCATAAACTCATAATATAACTGTCATTGAAACCTTAAGCGTGCGGACCCTACGGGTTCGAGAACAATGTAGACATGACCTAGAACTATTCTCGGTCAATAACCAATAGCGGAACCTGGATGCTCATATTGGCTCCCACATATTCTATGAAGATCTTTATCGGTCAATCTCGTTACTGGCAAGTCTCTTTACTCGTTACGTAATGCATCATTCCGTAACTAACTCATTAGTTACATTGCTTGCAAGGCTTATAGTGATGTGCATTACCGAGAGGGCCCAGAGATACCTCTCTGACAATTGGAGTGACAAAACCTAATCTCGAAATACGCCAATCCAACATGTACCTTTGGAGACACCTGTAGTACTCCTTTATAATCACCCAGTTACGTTGTGACGTTTGGTAGCACCCAAAGTGTTCCTCCGGTAAACAGGAGTTGCATAATCTCATAGTTACAGGAACATGTATAAGTCATGAAGAAAGCAACAACAACATACTAAACGATCAAGTGCTAAGCTAACGGAATGGGTCAAGTCAATCACATCATTCTCCTAATGATGTGATCCCGTTAATCAAATGACAACTCTTTTGTCTATGGTTAGGAAACATAACCATCTTTGATAAACAAGCTAGTCAAGTAGAGGCATACTAGTGACACTATGTTTGTCTATGTATTCACACATGTATTATGTTTCCGGTTAATACAATTCTAGCATGAATAATAAACATTTATCATGATATAAGGAAATAAATAATAACTTTATTATTTCCTCTAGGGCATATTTCTTCACAGTAGCCCCTGAACCAGGCTTCAATGACGATGAGTCCGGCGCGCAAGTTGTCTTCGGCATTGCAAGGCGGGTTCCTCCTCCGAATATTTCATAGAAGATGTTGAACACCAGGGTAGTGTCCGGCTCTGCAAAACAAGTTCCACATTCCTTCGTAGAGAGAATAATATTTGTATCAATCGGATCTGCTGACGCATTCCGTGGCGTGACATCGTGCCACAGCCAGGCTCTTTATTTATTTTATTGTTCCACCTCAGTGCGTTTAGCGAGGCAGTTTCCTTGGCACGTCTTGTCAAAGCAGAGATCGTGTCCCCTTATTCCGGGATTCTCATCAATACGGGTGTGGGTAACCCAACCGCGCCATTAACCGCGGCGCTTGGGGGATAAGTGAGTTTTATTAGGCTGGTGGGGGCTCGTAGTTTTGGCCGCCCATATATGGGGATAAGAATCCGCCCTTTCCATTCACTCCTTCTTCCTCCTCTGCTAATCCGTCCCTGCGCGCTCGAGCTCCAGCGCCCAAGCCCGCACTTCCCACCTCAACCTTCTCCAACCATGTCAGGAGCGGGAGGTAGATGGATGGCCTCCTCCGTCATGGAGGGACAAATCAAAAACCTAAGGAAGGCCGGATACTTGTCTAACGACATCGCGCACCAGCTCCCAGATGCGGGGCAACCATCCCCACCCCCAGGCCCCATGAGAGGGTTGTTTTTCTTCCCCATTTCCTCCGCAGACTGGGTTTTCCTCTTCACCCGTTCGTCCGGGGGCTCATGTTCTACTACGGCTTGGACTTCCACGACCTAGCCCCAAACTTCATCCTCAATATCTCGGTGTTTATCATCGTGTGCGAGGCCTTCTTCTGCATCCAGCCCCACTTTGGCCTATGGCTGAAGATCTTCAGCGTCAAGCCGAAGGTCATGCAAGGCCGATAGGCGGAATGCGGAGGTGCCATGGTGGGCAAGATAGCCAACGTCACCTGGCTCGAGGGTGCCTTCGTGGAAACCATCAAAGGGTGGCAATCTGGGTGGTTTTATATCACCAAGCCGTGTGACCCTAAATGGGCAGCGACCCCTGAATTTCGATCTGGCATCCCCACCCGGCTCACATCTTGGAAAGAGACGGGCCTGTCGTGGGGCAATTCGGAAGAGGTGACCAGACTCCAAACCTGCGTCCGAGACCTGGTGACCAAGAAGGTCAAGCTTGTCAACGTGGTCCAGGTCATGCTCTTCTGCCAGATCCTCCCGTGTCAATGACGGGACTTCAATTTGTGGGAGTTCGACCCGGCCCGGCACCAGACTCTATCCCGACTCTTCGAAATGAAGCACGAGGACGCCTGGAAGGTGCTTTTCAAGAGTTCTGAGGTCACCCCTCCTGTCACCGAGGATCGCGGGTTCTGCGCCAAACGTCAAGCCTCCGAAGTAAGCTTACCTTTAGTCCCTTACGGGATACCCGAATTTCATAGTGTGACTTTATGTGGGATCTAAACTCCCGTTCCTTTGACAGGACTGGAAGAGGACATCCAGATAGTTCGACTGTCCGGCCCCTTTGCCCGAAGGCCCAGTAGACGCAGACTTAGCGAAGCTACTGGTTTCGGCACCCCATGTGGTGCCGGAGAAGAAGGCCAAGGAGAAGGCCACGGGGACCCGAAAGAGTTCCCGGCGCCCGGTGTCGTTGGATTTGCCCGATGGCTCCGACGCGCCCTCCGCCTCCGAAGGTCAAGGAGAAGAAGGCCAAGAAGAAGATGCCTCTCCCCCTCCAGCGGGGGGAGGAAAGAAGAGAAAGGCCGCCCCAACTGGGGAAGCCAGAGGGTCCAAGAAGGGGAAGCCTCTTCTGCCGGACTACGCCCTCGACGTCGAAGACGACGAGGAGGACTGGCCTTCCAGGGTCAAGCCCCTGGCAAAGTCGTAAGTGTCCGGCTACCCGAATGAATTATTGCACTCCTTTATTATTTGATAGCTTCTAACACCGAAGCTAATCATGCAGTCCGCCCAGAGCTCAGCTCGGCGATTCGTCGAGCGGATCTCTGAACTCGTCGGATGTGAATAGCGCTTCAATTCTGACGGCCTCCTCCCCTCTTCCTACAGACAATGCGGAGGCGGAGTCCTGTAGGGGACAAAACCAGGAGGCGACCTTCCGGACTCCCAACCCAAAGGGGGTAAAGCCCCGGAGGGATCTAAGTCCGGCCCTGGGCCAGACACTGCTCCGGAACCATCAGTGGTTCCAGAGCCCGACAGGCGGCGCCTTCACAAGAAGGGCAAGTCCGCGACGCCGGCGACTTCCGTCCACCCGGAGGCGCCGGACAATTTGCTGGAGGCTCTCAACGGCGCCTCTATCGACGAAGAACACCGTACTGTTATGAGTGCGGTGATTCAGAAGGTTCAGTCCGCCAAGAGCGGGCTGACGGAAGCCTGCACAAGCCTGTTAACGGGCTTTGAGGTATGTGTTCAAAAACATATATAAAAAATGTTACCGCATAGACAGTAGCCCCTGATGCTTAGTTTGGTGTTCGGAAAGAAAAGACGAACTGAGTATCTTAAAAGATATACGTAGGAGTCTAATAGAAATATGTCAATATGGGAATGCAGGCTGCGCTACTGACCTCTGCCGCACCGACTGCAGAGGTCAATGCCTTGAAGGAAAGCCTCGAGCAGTCCGAGAGCGAGCTCGGCCGTGCCAAGAAGCAGCTCGAGGATAAATAGGGTACGTGGTACCTCCTGTAAATGTATATAGAAATAATTGGTTGCATAATAATAATAACAGGACCAACGTTAATGTTGCAGGAGCCACGACCGAGGTGGCGACCCTGAAAGAGGCGGTCTCTGTTAGACTATGTATAACTTCTGTACCTATGTACGTATTGTAACACAACCATTATATATAATGAGATAAGCCACCCCTAGAGGGTTGTGCTGGTTCCCAAAACTTATTGTCTTACATGGTATCACGCTAGGTTACGATCGCTTCCGCTTCTAAACCCTAATACCCGCACCGCCGCCGCAGCTGCCGCCGCCTTCACCGCCGCCGCCGCGCCACCGATCGCGCCGCCGCCATGTCGAGCGCCGCCACCACCGGTTCCACTGCTGCGGGCTTCCTCCCGGCCTCTCTTGCGGCTCTGCTCAACCTCCCGCTCGATGCCGTCTCCGTTCCGGCTCCGATCGGGACAAGGAGCATCGGCTCCGTCTTCTCCACGCCGCCGGCACCCTCGCTCGGGCATGACCTCGTGGTCCACACCGCGGCGCCGCCGTCTGCTGCGGATTCCGCATGCGTCATCCCGCCGCTCCTGCCGCGAGCGGATCACACTGCCCCGCTGGCGGGGTTGGCGGCGTCCGCCCCGGCCGCTGGCCTTGCGGCGTCCGCACCGGCCGCGAGCTTTGCGGCGCCCGCCCTGGCTGCGGTCCCGCCTCCTCCCGCATCGGCTTCGGTGCCTCCGGCTGCCTCCATGGTGTTTGCACCCCAGGCAGCCTCCTCGATGGGATCGTCTTCGCCGCCGCCGTTTCACTTCGGTCATCTCATCACCATCAAGCTCTCCGCAGACAACTACATCTTCTGGCGTGCGCAGGTTCTCCCGCTCTTGGGGAGTCACTACCTGCTAGGCTACGTTGACGGATCGCTTCCCTGCCCACCCGCGCTGGTAGACAGCGTGCACGGTCCGGTCTACAATCCGGCCCATCGCGTCTGGACGGGGCAGGACCAGGCGAACCTCTCCTCCATCCAGGGGTCGCTCTCGCCGGCAATTGCCGGCCTTGTTGTCTTCGCGAAGACGTCTCATGAGGCCTGGACCATCCTTGAGCGCACCTTTGCAGCGCAGTCCCAGGCTCGTGTCTCTGCACTCCGTCGTCAGCTTGGAGAGTGTCAGAAGCTTGACTCCACGGCCACTGAGTTCTACAACAAGGTCAAGGGCCTTGCCGACACATTGGCCTCCATTGGACAGCCCCTCACCGACTCCGAGTTCAACTCGTTTATTGTCAATGGTCTTGATGAGGAGTATGATGCCTTAGTCGAGATCATCAACGAGCGGGGTAACTCGACACCCATGTTGGCACATGAGGTTTTCTCTCGGCTTCTTCTCACTGAGCAACGGGTCGAGACTCGCCGCACCAGGGGCACTGGCTCTCTCTCGGCCAACGTCGCCACCAAGGGTGGCCGCTCTTCTTCATCACCCCGGTCTCCCTTGGGGCTGCCACCGTCGCCCGCCTCGGCCCCCCCACCTACTGCGACCTTACCGGGGGCTGGCGGTCCACGTGTGTGTCAGCTTTGTGGCCGCGATGGGCACTGGGCCTCCAAGTGTCATAAGCGCTTCCAGCGAAGCTTCCTTGGTCTTGGCAATGACGGCAAAGATACACGCAACAATGCCCGTCAGGTCGCCATGGCTGATCGTCCCGCACCGCAGAAGCACCAGGGACACACTCAGTCCTACTCCATCGATCCACACTGGTACATGGACTCTGGGGCGACAGAGCATCTGACCAGCGAGATGGGGAAGCTTCACACTCGTGAACCCTATCATGGCTCCGACAAGATCCACACCGCCAATGGAGCAGGTATGCACATCTCTCATATTGGTCAAGCATCTCTTCTCACTAGACATGCCAATAGGAGTCTTCAGCTTCGCAATGTTCTTCGCGTTCCATCTGTGACCCGCAATCTTCTTTCAGTTCCTAAACTCACACGTGATAATAATGTGCTTTGTGAATTTCACCCTTTTGATCTTTTTATTAAGGATCGGGGCACGAGGGACATTCTTCTTAGTGGGCGGTTGTGCCAGGGCCTCTACCGTCTGGAGCATCCTGGCGTCGCTCGCGTTTTCAGTGGAGTTCGGGTCTCTCCGTCACAGTGGCATGCTCGTCTTGGTCACCCGGCCACACCTATTGTCCGTCATATTTTCGTCGTCATGAGCTTCCTAGTTTGTCTAGTAATAAAGATGTAGCAGTGTGTGATGCTTGTCAGCAGGGGAAGAGTCATCAACTTCCTTTTTCGGAGTCCAGTCGTGAGGTGAAACATCCGTTAGAACTTGTGTTTTCAGATGTATGGGGTCCTGCTCAGACTTCTGTCAGTGGTCATAATTACTATATCAGTTTCGTTGATGCTTATAGTCGCTTTACCTGGCTTTACCTTATTAAACGCAAATCTGATGTGTTTGATATTTTTGTTCAGTTTCAAAAACATGTTGAACGTCTTCTCAAGCACAAAATTGTTCATGTCCAGTTGGACTGGGGGGGCGAGTATCGCAACCTCAACTCCTTCTTTCAGTCGCTTGGGATAGCTCATCGTTTAGCATGTCCACATACACATCAGCAGAATGGTTCAGTCGAACGTAAGCATCGTCATATTGTTGAAACTGGTCTTACTCTTTTGGCCCATGCATCTGTTCCGTTTCGGTTTTGGAGTGATGCTTTCACCACTGCATGCTTTCTCATCAATCGTACTCCTACTCGTGTTTTAAACATGAAGACTCCCATTGAGGTTCTCCTTAATGAACAACCTGATTATACCTTTCTCAAGGTATTTGGGTGTGCTTGCTGACCGCATCTTCGTCCATATAACAAGCGCAAGCTTGAGTTTCGTTCTAAGAAGTGTGTTTTCCTTGGCTATAGCTCTCTCCATAAAGGTTACAAATGTCTTCATGTTCCCACTAATCGTGTCTATATATCTCGGGACGTCGTGTTTGATGAGCATGTTTTTCCCTTTGCCAACCTTCCTGTGTCCACTGTCGAACCACCATCCTTGCATTCATCCTCTGTTGCTTCTGACCAATTTGATGATGTTGCATACTCTCCTTTGCTGTTACCTAACCATGGTGCAGGAACCGGATGTGGAGCTCGTTTGGAGCTGTTGGAGGATTCACCATCATCATCTTCGTCTTCTGGTGGGCATGTCGATCGCCCTCTGTTGCATGGCATCGATTTGCGTGCCCATGCATGGTCACCCGACGAGCCCGTCGCGCCGAGCATCTCCACTGCTCGGTCTGCTACGCCAGTGATCGCCGAGTCTCCAGCGGCTCGGCCTTTTTCGCCAGCGGTCGCCGAGTCGCCCGTGGCTCGGCCCGTCACGCCATCTTCGCCCGCGGCTCGGGTCCTCACGTCGCCTTCACCAGCGGATCGGCCCGCGACACCGGCCGCGCCATGGCCCACTATGCCGAGCTCGCCATCAGCCCGGTCTGGGATGCCGGAGTCGCCAGCTACTTCGTCTGCTCTGCCGGTTTCGCCGGTGGGCCGGCCTTCTTCGCCGACTGAGTCCGAGGCTACCGTGCCTGGCTCCTCGTCACCGGCTGACTCGTCAACATTGCCGTCCTCCAGCCCGTTGCAGGCTGCTCCGTCGACCTTGGTGGTTCCTGTGTCTCGACCACATACACGCAGTTGCAGTGGCATTTTCAAACCTAAGGAACGTACGGATGGTACGGTTGCTTGGTTGGCTGCTTGTTTGGCTGCTGCTGTTGCGGATCCATCTTCTGAGCCTCGCTCATATCAGGCTGCCCTGCGCATTCCACATTGGCGAGAGGCTATGGAGCAGGAGTTTCATGCTCTTCTTCGTAACAAGACATGGACTCTCGTTCCTCCACCACCACGGGTAAATGTTATTGACTCAAAATGGGTATTCAAAGTGAAGAAGCATTCGGATGGATCTATTGAGCGTTACAAAGCGCGACTTGTTGCTCGCGGTTTTCGGCAGCGTCATGGTCTTGACTATGAGGACACCTTCAGTCCTGTCGTCAAGCCTACCACTATTCGGCTTCTTCTCTCCATTGCTATTTCTCGTGGTTGGTCCCTTCGTCAACTTGATGTGCAGAATGCTTTTCTACATGGATTTTTGGAGGAAGAGGTTTATATGAAACAGCCGCCTGGTTTCTCTGATCCTGATCGTCCTGACTATATCTGTCGTCTTTCCAAAGCACTATATGGTTTGAAGCAAGCTCCTCGTGCCTGGCATGCCCGCCTTGCCTCTGCCCTTCGTGCTCATGGGTTTGTGCCGTCCACTGCTGACACTTCATTATTTCTTCTACAGAAGCCAGAAGTCACTATGTATCTTTTGGTATATGTCGATGATATTATCCTTGTCAGCTCTTCTCAGTATGCTGCTGATGCTCTTGTCTGCTCTCTTGGTGCTGATTTTGCGGTCAAAGATCTTGGGAAGCTTCACTACTTTCTTGGAGTTGAGGTCACTTCTCGTGCTACTGGTCTTGTCCTTACGCAGAAGAAGTACTCCTTGGAGTTGTTACAAAAAGCCGGCATGCTGAAGTGCAAACCGACCACCACACCCATGTCGTCTACCGACAAGATAACAGCTGTTGATGGTGAGCTTTTGTCTCCTGCGGATGCCACAGAGTACAGAAGCATTGTTGGTGGACTTCAGTACTTGACGATCACGAGACCAGATATCTCTTATGTTGTTAACAGGGTTTGTCAGTATCTTCAGGCTCCCAGAGATACTCATTGGGCTGCTGTTAAACGCATTCTTCGTTATGTTCAGTTCACCCTGACTTTTGGTATGCATATTCGGCCGACTTCCTCTCGGGTCCTTTCGGCCTTCTCTGATGCAGATTGGGCTGGTAGCCCAGATGACAGGCGATCCACGGGGGGTTATGCAGTATTCTTTGGCTCTAATTTGATCGCCTGGAGTGCTCGGAAACAGGCTACTGTGTCACGTAGCAGTACTGAAGCTGAGTACAAGGCTGTGGCTAATGCTACTGCAGAGATTATTTGGGTGCAGTCTTTGCTTCAGGAGTTGGGTTTGTCTCAACCACAGCCTCCTATTCTTTGGTGTGATAACATCGGTGCTACATACCTTTCTGCAAATCCAGTATTTCATGCCCGAACGAAACACATTGAAGTTGACTATCACTTTGTACGGGAACGTGTATCACAGAAGCAACTTCAGATCAAGTTTATCTCGTCTAAGGATCAACTTGCAGATATCTTCACTAAGTCTTTACCACTGCCACAGTTTGAGGCTTGTAGGCGCAATCTTACCCTTCTCAGTTCTTTAGAAAGTGGCTAAGATTGAGGGAGGGTGTTAGACTATGTATAACTTCTGTACCTATGTACGTATTGTAACACAACCATTATATATAATGAGATAAGCCACCCCTAGAGGGTTGTGCTGGTTCCCAAAACTTATTGTCTTACAGTCTCCAAGGCCGAAAAGAGTGCGGCCTTGGAGCGTGCTGAGCGAGAGAAGCAGGAGGCGCGGGTGGCGGAGGTGCGGCAAGAGCTCCAGGCTCTCGTGGAAAAACACGAGAGTTTGGAGCGTGACTCGAAGACTCGAAAGTCCGAGCTTGCCTTGGCTCTTGAGAGTGCCAAGACCTCTAAGGCCGAAGCCCAGAAGACCCTTCAGGAGATCGAGGCGATGAAGAAGATAGCGGCGGGTAAGGCATTCTTTATGCAAAGCAAAAATATAAAAGTTAATTATCTGCTACTTACCCGAATCCGGAGCTCTCCAGGAGCGTTCACCGATCTGCCCCGTAGTGTGTCTAATGCTGCCGCATACTACCAAGCCGAAGAGGGGAGCTCGATGGAAAAAGTGTTCTGGTCTCAGTATGCTGAGGCCGGACATCCGGTGCCCCTGAGCGACCAACTAAAGCAGCTGTTGAGCTCCACAAGGTGGTCGAACAGGCCATGAAGCGCCTCATAGCTCGGCTGTGGCCTGGAGAAGCCATGCCTGGGAGCTACTTCGGTCTGGTGCGGCGGCTGGTGGATGCGTGTCCGTGGATTGAGGTCGTCAAGCGCTCCGTTTGTATTGAAGGTGCCCGTCGGGCCCTTGCCCGTGCTAAGGTGCACTGGGGCAAGCTTGACGCGGAGAGGCTGTTGATGGACGCGCCACCGCCGGGCAAGGAGTATTGTACGCCCGAGATGTATTACAATGGCGTTCTGAAGGGTGCCGGCCGCATAGAGGATGAGTGCTCCAAAGATGTAATTTTTGAGTAAACTCGCGTTTGTTATCCTGTACGCTGAAGCTTTGTTCATATGCGTTAAGCAATGCTTGTTAATTTAAAATATTACCTTCTATGCGGCTGTTTATCAAATCTGAGAGATGCAAGTCGTCGGCTTCGACCCCCATGCCACGAGTGCTGGGGTGTTTGGGATAAACCTGAGCGCTCTTGTTCCCATTCTTGGGTCCATCTAGGGAGGCCTTCAGCACAACGAACCAGGCCGTCGGACTTATAATGCTTTATCACTCTCACTTAGCCATAGAATTCTATAATTTTAAATTTCGGCAAAGCCCCTAGTATTCGGAAGAGCGAGTTCGGGGCGCTATCCACGCCTAGGCCGGGTAAGTCCGGTTCTTCGCTTGAAGCGGCATAAGTCTTTAAGGACTCGAAAAAACCTCGCGAACAGCGACCGGTCTCTCGCACTATCATGACAGTCAGTTTTAGCTTTCTCTACTAAGGTGTTAACCCAGCTCAACTGGGGCACAATCGCAGTAGTTCTCCCAGCGCTACCTTAGCCAACAATGCGGAACGTAAGGTACCAAAACAAGGGAGCCGGACAAACCCAACTATTGACCAAAGACATGATTCGGAGCCGATGCATATAGTGCTATAAGTTCGGGGTGCCGCACTTGTTAGAGTGTTCGGTCTTCTCACACCACGTTATGGGGTGTTGTAAGCCCCTAGTGTATTATCCATGCCAAAGTGTACGGTTGCATAGTGTCATGACTGAACATGTTTGCATATAAAAATAGATAAGTACAATAATAGATAAGAGCTATGTATTGTTTATTAAAAAAGGGCTGATGCGAAAGTAGAACGATACAAAAAGTGCGGTAAGCAAGAGATGGGAGTATTTGACATATTCCCCTTCAGGGGCAAGTTGCGGTATTGTAAGAGAAACATGTATTTAAACTTGTTATAGAGACCACCTTGGCTTTTGACGTAGTTTGCTTCCTCCCTGGCTATTGCATCGTTGGTTCGGCAATAGTATTGCCGGACAGGCCTTCCGAATAGTTGGGTCCTGAAAGTGTGTGAAAAAGGAAAACGACGAAATAGGGAGCCCCCTAGTGCGGTTAAGCCGCATTCTGGGCGTGCCGTTGTTGTGCCCCTCCCCTTATGCCCATGGTATCTCTAAGGTGTAATTATGTACACGTGGTACCAGCATTGCCGTTTGGCGGGGGCTGGGGTCGGGGCCGCACTGCTATGCTTGCTCGGAACGTGCCAGCCGGATTTGTTGTAGGTTACTTCGGGCTCGCTTGACGTTGTCCGGACGTTTGGCGCCTGGATTGGAGAACTGCCTTGAGAGGCTACTCCGTACTTCCGCCGCCAGGGCCGCCGTGTGCTCCTCCGTTCGAAGAGAGCTTCTGTGTTTCCATTTACCGTGATGACTCCGCGAGGTCCTGGCATCTTGAGCTTGAGATATGCGTAGTGCGGCACCGCATTGAATTTTGCAAATGCGGTTCGTCCGAGCAGGGCGTGATAGCCGCTGCGGAATGGGACTATGTCGAAGATTAACTCCTCGCTCCGGAAGTTATCAGGTGATCCGAAGACCACCTCGAGTGTGACCGAGCCTATACAGCTGGCTTCGACCCCTGGTATGACACCTTTGAAGGTTGTCTTTGTGGGTTTAATCCTCGAAGGATCGATGCCCATTTTTTGCACTGTGTCCTCGTAAAGCAGGTTCAGGCCACTGCCGCCATCCATTAGGACTCTGGTAAGGTGAAATCCGTCGATAATTGGGTCTAGGACCAGTGCGGCGAATCCGCCGTGACGGATGCTGGTGGGATGGTCCCGTCGATCGAAAGTGATCGGGCAGGAGGACCATGGGTTGAACTTTGGGGCGACTGGCTCCAGCGCATAGACATCCTTGAGAGCATGCTTCCGCTCCCTTTTGGGGATGTGGGTTGCGTATATCATATTCACCGTCCGAACTTGCGGGGGAAATCCCTTCTGTCCTTTGTTGTTCAGCGGTCGGGGCCCCTCCTCGTCATCGCTATGTAGCCCCTTGTCTCTGGTCTCGGCACTTATCTTGCCTGCCTGCTTGAACACCCAACAATCCCTGTTGGTGTGATTGGCTGGCTGTTCGGGGGTGCCGTGTATCTGGCACGAGCGATCAAGTATCCGGTCTAAGCTGGATGGGCCCTGAGGGTTTCGTTTGAATGGCTTCTTCTGCTGACCTGGTTTAGAGCCTCTAAATCCGGCATTGACTGCCGTATCTTCAGTATTGTCACCGTTAATGTGGCGCTTATGCTTGTTGCGGCGTGACCTGCCGTTGTTATCCTTATTATCCGAATTGCCGGGGCTTTTGCTTATGTTATTGCTACGAGCTAGCCAGCTGTCTTCTCCCGCGCAAAAGCGGGTCATGAGTGTCGTGAGGGCTGCCATAGACTTCGGCTTTTCCTGTCCTAGGTGCCGGGCAAGCCATTCGTCTCGGATGTTGTGCCTGAAGGCTGCGAGGGCCTCGGCGTCCGGACAATCGACTATTTGGTTTTTCTTTGTCAGGAACCGTGTCCAGAATTGTCTGGCCGATTCCTCTGGTTGCTAGATTATGTGGCTTAGGTCATCGGCGTCCGGTGGTCGCACATACGTGCCCTGGAAGTTGTCAAGGAATGCGGATTCCAGGTCCTCCCAACAACTGATTGACTCTGCTGGCAGGCTATTAAGCCAATGCCGTGCTGGTCCTTTAAGCTTGAGCGGGAGGTATTTGATGGCGTGTAGATCATCGCCACGGGCCATGTGGATGTGAAGGAGATAATCCTCGATCCATACCGCAGGATTTGTTGTGCCATCGTATGATTCGATGTTTACGGGTTTGAAGCCCTCGGGGATTTGATGATCCATTACTTCGTCTGTGAAGCATAGTGGATGTGCGGTGCCCCTGTACTGAGCTATATCGCGACGCAGCTCGGACGAGCTTGGTCTGTTGTATTCGGCCGGGCCATACTTATTATGTCCGGCGTGACGGCTAGCATCACGTGAAGCGGGGCGTCCATGCGATCCGTAGATCGATCTTGTTTGCCTTGCCTTATTCTCCAAGATGTCTCGCAGGTCTATTGCGTCTCCCTGTACTCTGGTATGTTTTGAGCGGTGTCGGGGTGCGGCTTGGGTCGAGGGCCTGAAGGCCTCTCTGTCGCGGCCACGGGGTGGCCGATCGGGTGCATCGCACGCTGGTGATGTAGGTTTAGTTGCTTCCTCCTCAAGTTGGGGAAGCAGCCTGCGCTTCGGGTAGCTCTTGGATGGGCGTTCTAGTTTATACTCTTTGGCCGCCAGGACTTCGGTCCATTTGTCGGCTAGCAAGTCTTGGTCAGCTCTAAGCTGCTGCTGTTTCTTCTTGAGGCTGCTTGCCGTGGATACGAGTCTGCGTTTGAAATGCTCTTGCTCGATGGGATCCTCTGGCACGACGAATTCATCATCGTCGAGGCTTGCCTCGTCTTTGGAGGGAGGCATGTAATTGTCGTCCTCATCCTCTTTGTCGGCCGCTCTCTCACGAGGGCTGGCTCCTTCATTCTCCTGCACTGAGTCTTGCTGGAGGGGGTTGTCTTCGGCACTGTCCGGCGTATTGTTATCTCCGGTGCCGGAATCACCGTTTTGCTTTGGCAGGACTTAGAGCAGCGCTGCTGACGTCGACGCTTGGGTTGCTTCTTGGAGGGGTCATCCTTTGTTTTCTCCTTGCCATCCCCCGCTTTAGGGGTGTCCACCATGTATATGTCATAAGACGAGGTGGCTTTCCAGTTCCCTATAGGTACTGGTTCTTGATCGTCTCCTTCATCGGCGTCCATGCCGTCGATGTCTTCGGAGTCAAAGTCGAGCATGTCAGTTAAATCGTCGACAGTGGCTACGAAGTGGGTGGTGGGTGGGCTGCGAATTTCTTCGTCGTCCGTATCCCAACCGTGTTGGCCGTAGTCCGGCCAGGGCTCTTCTGACAAAGAGAGGGACTTTAACGAATTTAGGATGTTGCCGAAAGGTGAGTGCTGAAAGACAACCGCGGCGGTGAACTCCATGACCGGAGCCCAATCAGGCTTAATCGGAACAGGTGCGGGATTTACGGAGTCCGGATCGGAGTCCGGCACCTTGGAGTCACGGGCCTTGCGAGGGACTAAGCTGGTATCCGGCTCTATCACCATAGAGATTGCAGTTTCCGGGGTGGCATCTAACCATCCGTCCCCGGCTGGTGTAGTGGGCTCCGAGTTAATGGTCGGAGTGGACACCAGAGCGCCGCTCTGGGCGTTGTCCGATGACAGAGCTAAATCGTGCCCATCATGACAGTGCGGCGCGCCCGGTTGTGGCTCGAATCCGTCGAAGATCAAGTCCCCGCGGATGTCGGCCGTGTAGTTCAAGCTTCCTAACCTGACCTGATGGCCAGGGGCGTAGCTCTCGATCTGCTCCAGATGGCCGAACGACTCAGCCCGCAGTGCGAAGCCGCCGAATACGAAGATCTGTCCGGGAAGAAAAGTCTCATCCCAGACCGCGTCACGGTTGACGAGCGAAGAAGCCGTCGGGCCTAAAAGGCGACAACACAGAGGAACTCTCAATGAAAGCACCAATGTCGGTGTCAAAACTGGCAAATCTCGGGTAGGGGGTCCCGAACTGTGCGTCTAGGCGGATGGTAACAAGAGACAAGGGACACGATGTTTTTACCCAGGTTCGGGACCTCTCGATGGAGGTAAAACCCTACTCCTGCTTGATTAATATTGATGATATGGGTAGTACAAGAGTAGATCTACCACGAGATCGGAGTGGCTAAACCCTAGAATCTAGCCTATGGTATGATTGTTGTTCGTCCTACGGACTAAAAACTCTCCGGTTTATATAGACATCGGAGAGGGCTAGGGTTACACAGAGTCGGTTACAATGGGAGGAGATCTTCATATCGTATCGCCAACCTTGCCTTCCACGCCAAGGAAAGTCCCATCCGGACACAGGACGGAGTCTTCAATCTTGTATCTTCATAGTCCAGGAGTCCGGCCGAAGGTCATAGTCCGGCCATCCGGACACCCCCTAATCCAGGACTCCCTCAGTGACCATTAAATTGGTGTATTCAGTTATGGCAAGGCCGAGCATCTTGAGTACATGTGTTCTGGCAGAGCAAATAATGCACTGCAGGAAAAATAATATGAGCACACAATGTATTCCCTATCCAAATCTAGAAATAATTTCCTCCTTCACGTCAGTGTTGACCATCGTACTAGTACCTTTTATCCAAATATAGAAATCCAAATTTCCAAATTAGTCGACAACATGTTCAAAAAAACCCCACCCTCCCGGATAGAAAAGAGGATTCTAGGAACATACTGTGCATGTTTTAAAATCCTGTGTTAGGATGAGAAGGAACAAGTGTGGCGTCTCGCCGAGGGAGCAGAAACCTGTAGGGTCCTCGCACTTTGGGCACTACAAATGAAACACACTAGAGTTAGTAGGAAGAAAAATGCATCAACAGTGGCGCTGCCATCCTAGGATTACCCGCGACCAAGGGACTTGGATTTATTGGGGATGGATGAAGAATTCGTACCTGGTTCTCCATGAGAAAACCCTATGCAATCGCCGAGAGGGTTTTTTCTCTGAAAAAGCAGACGAGGGAGAAGGGGATTCAGGCCCAGTGAAATATTGACGCTTCGTCCGTCCAGCTTACTGCTAAAGCTGGAAAGGTGGGGGGTTTTGTGATTTGACGGCTCATTGGGCATTATTGCGGTGCTACGATCGGGATGTGCCTACCATGCAGTTGTGCACTCTAATTTGGTGCATATGGCACATGGACCCCATTGCCGGATGCCCCACATATCAACGAAAGGAAGTAGAAAGACAGGAGTAACTAGTTACACATAAATATATTTTTGACAGAGAGATACTCCCTCTGTAAAGAAATATAAAAATCTTTTATATCACAACTTTATACATAAGAAAAATCAAGGGGAATATATATAACATATAATTATAAAAAATAGAGTTTTTTTTAACACAATATAGATGAGTTGGTGATGATGGTGTGCCTACCATCCTGCAATATAGGTCGTCTGATTTATATCTAACGGATAGGAAGGAAACTATGGCAATTTTGCAAAAAGGTACCCACACACCTCTCCACATTTGCAAATAAGGCCTTCCCTCATTCATCCTTTTCTCTCACAAGATAAAATACTCATACAAATGCATCTTGATGTTATGTGCAAGCACGGGCATTATGGGGGTTCAGCTGAGAATATAATACTCAGACAGGCTCATGGTTCTAGACTTTGGGCCATAGTCCGGTGGGCCTGCATGTTTGGGGGCCCATGTGTTCTACCTCAACGCTTTTCATATTGCAAGTGATCGGTACGGCGCTGGTTTTAGATGCTATCGCAAGGCGAATACACAAAATTGAATAAAGCACGACAACTGTTGGAATGAAATCGAACGACAGTTCCTAACCAGCAATCAAAGTTGCAATTCTATCAACGATATACCATGTGATAAATAATACTGTCATACTACTTATACAGACAGGACACTTGTTTCACCATGCCAGCTTATTACATCAAAATATCTCGGGGGATAGATCAGTTCGGCAGTTGTGTGCTGCTACTGAAGAATTTCAAAGTTGATTTGGACCAGCTCTCCTTGCCGAGAAAGTTCGATTTTGACATCATCCCCTACCGCAAGATATGATTTAGATTTTAACCTTGACCATCCTTTAGCATCAATCATCATGCGACCATCCTTTGTACTCATGGTATATTGAGCAGGTTCATTCACACCAAGGCTGCGCATGGTAAGAGAAACTTGGCCATGGTTGCCCGGATTGTTGAACGACTCCCTCGTTGCTCTAGGAATTCTCTGTTTGCAAACAAGAAGACATACACAAATAGTTAGATCAACACAGTGAATCATGTGAAACAACATGGAAAGAAAAAAGAAGGAAGCACTTGGGCGGTTAATGGTTACCAAGAAGGTGGACATGTTGGTTTTTTAAGGACTTTGGTATATGAAGTGCGAACTGCAGCCCAGTCCGTTGCTGGTGCAAGTACTCGTTCGGTTGCTGCTGCACGGGCCGGAGCAGATGCAAGTGCAAGTGTTGGTGCAGGTGCCGAAGCCGTTGCTGGTGCCCGCGCCGGTGCGACTGGTAGTGCCGCCGCTGCTGCCGGAGATGGTGCTTCTTGTAGAGCCGGTGCCGGTGTCGGAGCAGGTGTCGGTGTCGATGCCCGATTCTCCGGTAGACCAGCCTGATCCACTGACGCGGTCAGTGCCCAATCCTCAGCTAGATCAGACTGAGCTGCTGCCGCTGTCAGTGATAGAGCAACTGCCAGTGCTCGATCCGTTGCTGAAGGTGGTACCGATGTGCGAGACAGCGGCGATCGTGTCTGGTCTGCTATGATCAGCTTTCTAACTTGACTAGGCTCCGTGGCGGTGATCCAGGTTTTTTCTTCATTTATTTTAAACACGAGAAGGACTAATTCTGGCGTTTTTGTTAAACTAAACTGCAGTTCATCATAGGGATTCAGCTTGTATTCAGACAACAGACTAATCCAATTTTTTCCAGTAATATAAGTGATGGACAGTGCCTTCGTTACTCACACGACATAAGAAGTGAAACCTGCAAAAATAGCCATCATAGAGCAAACCAAATGGTTTATTCTGTGATGAATGTCACATGGAAAAACCTGCATCGTAAAATTACAGAAAGAAAGAAAACATGACATTAAATCGATAAGATTTAGACAGTAAATCAATAGGATTTACTTGATGTGACATGAGTGAATCCTTACCTGGAAATCACTATGTTGAAGTACTAAACAGAAGATTGATTGTCCAACTATGATGGCATGCAGGGCCCCCGCCTACTCCCACAAGCAGGACAGTCTAAAGGCCGTGACAAATCTTATGGACCGAATATCCATGGGACTGGAAATCTTGGTGGGTGCGATAAACCCTGCGATGCATACATATATTGGAGTGTAACCATAATTGATAAACCATCCTCACAAAAAAGATCATCTGGATACTTCAAAATATACAGACTGAATTGAGTGGACAGACATTAACATGGACTATTCTCAAGACTCACCACAAACCAAAAGCAGCAGTACTAAACAATACAGGGTTCACAAACACAAATCAAGTACTGAACAATAGTACTTACTATAGACAAGCAAAGTTGTACTAATTAAACTCTGCAGACTATTTCTTTCCACCGACCTACGGGATGAACCCCGCATAACTGACTAGGCCATGGACTCCGTGAGAGATGTCTACCTGCACCATCACCATCTCGTCAACCTTGGAGAACCTAACAGAGTGGTCTTTCCACTCATAAACATGATGATGAAGACAGTCCACATCAGATTTGTCAGGAAGCTTTACAAGAACCACACCCTTCATAATTGAAGGCACAACCAGGAAATTATTGTGGTCAAGTACAACCTCGAGAACATGCCTGACAACAATGCTACAGGAAAACACTAGTTCAGGACACGTGGCGACAAGGACACAGCAGCTGGATAGTTTAGAAGTAGAACTCATCCTCAGGTCTTCCAGTTCACATGGCATGACTTTGAGAACTTCATCTCCACTGTGGACCTGGTTCTAATTCAAACAGAAACCATATTTTATTACTACCTCCGTTCAGAAATATAAGATGATTTTTAATATTATACTCCATATACGCACATAAATGAGTGAACAAAGACACTAGAACATGTCTTCAAAGGCATGATAGCAGATGGATTACTTGTAATATCCATAACACAAGTTACTGAGGCAAATATACCCTCTTCAAAGATCTAGACAAATCTAAGACAAGAATTTTGGGACGGAGGGAGTAGTTAAAAGTAATCTATAAGAAATCAGTGTCAACCTCTCGCATGTTTTGGTCAAAAGAGGAATTTAGAACCTTCATTTGGCATACAAAAATCACATGCAAGATCACCAGAAAGTTGTACTACTAGTACTAGTACTAGTAGATGAAAAAACACGATCAACATCGAGAAAAAGATCATGAAGAAGAGATATTACCTGGACTTGCATAATGAGGGATCCCGAAGAGGGGGGCTTGGACAGAGCGATGGCTTTGAGCTTGTCTGCGGTAGTCTCGGTGGGGTGCTTGTGCTTCTTCGTACCATGAGCCTCGACGGTTTTGGCCAGAGCCATAGACATCACGCCGGCCGGTGCTCCAGCGTCCATCCAAGAGAGGAAGCTGAGAGAGAAGAGTGAAATGAGGAACGAGATGAGGGAGAAGCGAAGCGAGTGGGGGTTTTCTTCAAGAGAGGAAGCTGATAGAGAAGAGTGAAATGATGGTTGCTTCGTCTGTCCAACTTACTACTGGAAAGGAGGGGTTTTTGTGATTTGACGGCTCATTGGACATTACTGTAGCGCTTCGATCAGGGTAGTCTAGCGTCACTCTACTACAGAGTAATTTAGTGCATGGCTAGTGGACCCCGATGCTGGTTGTCCCACACGTCGGCGAAAGTGAGTAATTTAGTGCATGGTTGGAGGAGGATCCGCACGGTAGAGCGTGTCCACTATTTTTCTGAAGAAAAAAATGATTACAGCAAGCGTTTCCACTCTTACAATGGAGGAGTGTGAAACACAACAACCGCTTGAACATACACGGTGCTCCTACTACTAGGCATGTGCATTGGTTCATACATCAGTACTACATAATCTTGTTGCTAGTGTAGTAAGACACGATGATAACAAATGATGTTCTGCGCATGTCAACTATATGAACAATAATGTAGTAACATAGTACCACTTTTTTGACTGTCCGGTCAAGAATGAACGGTAAGATCAATGTTAACAGAACTAGGTCTACAGCGCATGGAGAGTATGGTGCTACAGTACTCCACGAAACATGAACCATATGAAGCACGAATCAGTGTTAGGCAGGGTGTATGAAGGGTGCACGGGATGGGAGAAAAAGTTCCCTTCTTGACCCACTTTTGGGTGTTTGGCAGAGTGCATGAAGGATGCATGAGTCCACACTAGTAGGTTAACACAAATACACGAAGAGGGAACAACTATATTGAGATGAGAATGCAACCAAACACACCCACACGCTTTGTGCTACAATAACTGATCTGCACCGTCTGAGTTTGATCCAACGGTCATGTTGCGCTGAGACATGGACATGCCCATGCAGAGGGCGCCTAAACACCACCGAAGTCCCTCTGCTTCTCGAGGTGCATGATGTTGGTGATGCAGAGTGCAACCACCCGCAGAGCCCGCTTCCGGCCGACGGGAGCCAGCTCATCAAAGACGATGTCCAATGGCACGAATGGATTCTGGTGACGGAGCCCTGAGAGGATTCGCTTGGCAACGGTGACGGCAGCCTGCAACCCCTCCTTGTCCAGCTCCGCCCCCACCATCATGCGGAGATAGCTCAGCTCCTCGGAGATATAGGTGAAGAAGGAGACCATGTCCGGAAGCCGCAACTCGTTGAAGTCGACAGGGTGGTCGAACGGGTTTAGCCCGACGACCGCATGGTCGCGCTGTCACGACGGTAGGCATCACACAGCCGCAACATGTGCATGGCAACTTGGTCCACCAAGTGGCTGAGGCGATCCTGGACCTCGTCATGATCAGCCCGCTCGCGCTCTAGTCGGCTCCCCTATGGCCTATCATATCTTCTGCTTTCTGCAGCAACGCCGCTGACACCTCGAGCATCTTTGTGGTGGACGCCTGCTACTTTTGAAGCTCCGTGAAATCCTGCACATAACGAAGGAGCATGTCACTCCTCTCCTCCTTGAGCTCATGGAGCTCCACGTCCTTGGCCCTAAGCTCCGCATCCTTGGCCTGGAGCTCCTGTGTCAGGCGCCTCACCTCAGACTCCATGATCTGCTGCGCTGCCATGGCACCAGGTAGAAGCAATGGGGAGAGGAAGCAAAGGGGGCGAAACAGCTGAAAGGCAATGCAATCTACGGGAAGGCGGAGGGAGCCAACCAAGGAGAGGGGTATCTTTTGGTTTTCACCATGGGAAAAACACCAGTCGACGACTTCTCACATCAGGGAGCAGTGGGTTTTATAGGCAGAGTCATCATGACTAATTGCTGTCACGCCTGCTCCCGTCAATCAAAAAAATTAAAAATCCTGCCACACCCAAACACTAGAGCAACGCCGTGGTGGATATTTAAATTTACCTGCCGACAAGGAGATAAAAAAAGGGGTGAAAAAACAAATGTGGCAGCGGCCTAACTAATCGGTCGCACTAGCCCAACTAGCCAGCCACCGTGCTTCACTGACGTACTCGGCGGGAAAGGTGGTCTTTCATGATTTGACAACTCATTTACTTGCTTCGGCGCTACGACCGAGAAGGACCCAGAAAATGCGCGGTAGGGCGTCCCACGTCTTGGCAAGGAAGAATATATGCGTGCACCACCCGGGAGGACCCCGAAACCGCGCGGTAGGGTGTGCCACGTCTCGGCACGGAGGAAAAATGTGCATGTAAAAATATACTGTATCAGACGTAGTACCTACGGTTCAACCTCAGGACCCAGCCAGTCGGTCGAAAACACCCCACTAGCCACGCAGCTTCATCATGCTAACATGGCATGGAGGATATGTGTGGTTAGCTCCGTCTCGACCAGCCACAACATCTCTTGTTCTAGGTAATTCTTCTATTTTCCAAGCTTTTTTAGTTATAATAACACCACGGCAAGCTAGCGCCGCTCTTCATGTGTGCTCGTGCAAAGGTTAGACGATGGAGAGGAGAGAGAGATTGTAGACCTAGGACCCACCAGTAAGTGAGTCAACGGTCATGCACGTGTTGACGAGGCACTCCCTCTACTCTACTCAATGTAATACTGTATAAAATCAAGTTATGGGACAAAGCCAACAACCGTAGTTGTTTCAGGCTATCGACTTACTCTTTGCAGTCCAGGTTGCCAGTTCGAATTTCGTCTTTCAGATTTGTTAGTTTTAAGTCCAAATTTGATTAATGACAAGTGGGACCCCCGTGTGTTGTTCTGATATTTCGGTGTAGGATGCTTTTTTTGAACAAACACTTTGCGCGGTTAGACAAGTAACGGCACGAGTTACACGTATTTTGCTAGTTTACGAACAAAAATGACAGCGGCATAGAATATCACATCCACCCCGCAGCTTAGATGCTATGGTGATACGAGTTTTTACATTGTTGGAAATGAGGTCCAATGGCTTGGGAGTAGTCTTTGTAATTATGCGCAATTTCCAAACTCTCTAAAGGTTTTTTTGCAAATAAAACATTTAGGCCTCGTGTGTGCCGCTGCATCTTGGATCCAACGGCTCCCCATTGCTCATATTAGGTGCTTCCCGTAGCTTAATTAGCCGCTACGATGATACAAGCATCTAGGTCAAATGATTAGTGATCAGATGGCACATCATAGTACTTGTAGTTTCTGCGCATTTCCCAAACTCTCTCAACCGTATATTGCAAAAACATTCAAACCTCCTATTGTGGGCCGTTAGATCTCTGTGAACTCGTATCACCATAGAATCTATGGTGCGGGAGCACCTCATATTCTCCCGTGCGAGAAAACATAAGGTGCTCTCGCAGCTTGGATGCTACGGTGATACGAGCTTCGAGGTCGTTTGATATGAGATCCAATGGCATCTCAGCAGTCTTTATGCTTGTAAGCAGTGGTCGAACTCTTTGGGGGCTTTTCTGCAAAAAACCATTCGAACCACCGAGGACTTGTTGGGTCACAAATCCAACAACTCCGAAGAGCTTGTATCACTAAAGCATCAAGGTGTGGTAGCACATGATATTCTTACATATAGGAGAATATGATGTCCTCCTTCATCTTAGATGCTATGGTGATACGAGCTTCGAGGTCATTGGATATGGGATCCAAGGGCATCTGAGTAATTTTTGTACAAATTGTGTGCAATTATCAAACTCATCAAGGTTTCCTGTAAAAATATTAAGACATCATGTGAGCTGCTATATCTCAGATCTACAAGCTCCAAGCAACTCGTATCGGCATATAGCATCTAAGGTATGGGGGCACATGATATTCTCCCGGGGAGGAGGGGGTGCACAACCAATCGGTGTTTGGGAGGGTGGGGACAAATATAATCTAAAAAACCCTAAACAGAGCTTCACAGTTTTATCTAAGGTCGAGGGGTTAACCCCCGATAATCTACATAGCTTCGCCTAAACACAACATTTGCATGTACTGTAGTACTAGACTTAATATTCATGTTTCAGTTTCCTGTTCATTTTAAATATTGAATTGAGGACCATGCATGTCTTACATTTTACTCCCTTCATTCCTAAATATTAGTCTTTTTAGAGATTTCAAATGGACTGGCACATACGGATGTATATAGACATATTTTAGAGTGTAGATTCACTCATTTTGCTCCATACGTAGTCACTTGTTGAAATCTCTAAAAGACTAATATTTAGGAACAGAAGGAGTATTTTTGAATTCGTGTCATACATGCATGGTTTGGAAAAATAGATGCACTATATTTATTGGATTGTTGTTGTGTTCGTGTGTGTGTGCGTGTGTCAGTGGTCATATGCTTGATACATACAAAGTTTTCTCACCACCATATTGTTCATCTTTTAAATTTGAATTTGAAATCCACATTGAGATCACTATATGACAAACTCACTCTAATTCAAGAACTCGTCATAAACCAATTACCACATTGAGATTAGTATTTGCAAGGAAAATACGAGCATTATAATACACATAGATTCGTTCGGCAATTTAAAAGATTCCTTTCGTATTCTTGAATGGTAGGACCCAACGGCGTACCAGCCAGACCTTGGCTCGTGTTGATCCTAAAAAAACAGGCTCGTGTCCTTCTGGTGGCGTGCATGGTACGCACATTAGGCAACCCCAACCAGTCGAGCCTCCGTGTTTCGAGTCGAAATATCTGGCCGTGGTAATATAAAAACATTATATGAACAAAGGGGGGTACAACAAACATTGATGTTCTACGTATGTTGCATATTGGCGGGCGGCTTGAAGGCCCTGGTCGCATGTTTGATCCTCGTCCTTTATTTTTTAATTTGTATATGGGTCCAAATTTGTTTCATGACAGGTGGGCCCCTCGGTGTGTAGTTTGTAGCACTTTAATTTGTGGGTCGAAATTTGTTCCATTCCAAGTGGACTATCGGCGTGTAGTTTTGTAGCTTATTTATAATAATTAGAGAGAACAACAGAGTTTTTTGCAATAATACCATGGTGAGACGTTGAAGGCAAGAAAGGACGTGCGAGAGAGCAATGACCGAGCCAGAGGGAAATCAACTGGGGGAGGTGCGGGGGTTGCAATGGTGTTTGGAGTACTTGTGGGCCGAATGCTATGAAAATATAATCTAAACCCACCGGAATAAATGCCTACACAAATTAATCCAAGGTTGGAGTCCCCCTTGCAATGTAAATAGCTCCGACTTTGCGAGGGATGGAGAGGTAGCTTCAACGTTTGGAAGATACGGCGTGAGAAAGCAAGGTCAATTGAGAGACATAGATAGAGAGACAAAGTGAGTGTGGTCCGACATTCATTGAACAGATATATATGCTCTGGAGAGATATTGTCCGATTGAGCTTTTGGCAAGGGTGAGGGCTGTAAGATAGAGCTTGAGAGATGATCCAGTCACAAACATGTAGATATATTTTGTGCGTGGGAGGAAGCAAGGTTAATCGATTACATATATAAAGGGAGAGAAATTGAGCGAGTGTGGGTTGTCGTGCGATCGAAAGAGTGAGACGGGTTGGAGAGAGTGACCTAGATAGACAATGTGCGTGAGAGAGTATACAATATGAATATGTCGAATTGGGATCAAACATGGAGATATATCGTTTGTGTCCGAGAAAGAGAGAGGTCAATCGAGACATACAAAGAGAGAGAGAGAGAGAGAGAGAGGGAGGGAGGGAGGGAGGGAGGGAGAGAGAGATTGAGCGAGCGTGGCCCTCCATGAGGTCGAAAGAGTGGGGGCGGCTTGGATGGACTGACCTAGATAGCCAATCTGTGTGAGAGAGTATAGAGTGTGTCGATCGAGGCCCGAACAGGGAGATATATGATTTGTGTGTGAAAGAGAAGGAGGTTAATCGAGACTTAGATAAAGAGAGCGAGATTGAGCGAGTGTGGCCTGCCGTGTGGAAGAAAGAGTGAGACAGTCTCGAGGGAGTGACCTAGATAGATAACGTGCGTCCGTGCGCATGAGAGGTTGGAGGGCTAAATAGGCAATGCATGTATCTAGAGCGAGAGGGTGGGTGGGAGGGAGAGAGAGCTCGGCATGGGGTGCAATGGCGGGTGTGTGAGGTAAATACATTTGGTAACATAGTGGAAAAAGGGGGTTGCGTAGTTGAGAGAGTTAGAGATCAAAACACGGAGAGAAAGAATGAACGTGTGTCGGAAACCGATAGCTTCGTAAGGTGGTTAGGAGAGGAAGATTGACTGATACATGAAGTATGTAGCGTGTGTGCCGAGGGGGGGGGGCTAAAAACAACATTTGAATGTAGATAGTACGAGACTTAATATCGATGTTTCAATTCGGTGTACATTGTAAGATTTGAACTGAGGACCATGCATATGGGTAATTATTTCGAATTCGTGTCATACTAGGTTTGGAAAAGTTGACATTGACTCGATTGTTATGCTATTTTGTAGGTCATATGTTTTAATCCATCCAAAAGTTTTCTCACTACCATGGTGTTCATCATATACATATGAATTTGTATTAAAAAAGTAGCATGGATACAGTGAAATGCGAAATTCACGTTAGAATTGGAGATCGCTATGTGACACACACTCTAATTCAAATAACTAATTATGTGACACACACTCTAATCCACGTTAGTGTGGATACCATGGGTACCATTTCGATTTTTTTTCAAATAACTCCTCATTAATTAATTTATAGTATCTTGTTTCGAATGACTAATTATTTGCAAAGAAAACACGGGCATGGTAATACATACAGATTAGTTTGCAAATGAAAGAAGATTCGTTTGCATTCTCAAATGTAGGCGCACCAGGCAGACCAAGGTCGTGTCGTGGTGGTCGCGTGTGTCGGACGGACGCTTAGCACCCAGCCACCCACCCACCCCCTCCCCCCCAGAAAAAGGATGACGACAAAATAAGTTCGCGCTTCCATGTTTCGGATTGAAATATCTGGAGGCCCCAATTCCAGCCCAGCAAAATCTCCCTTCTCCACCGTCGCCTTCCGTGCCTAGATTGCTCAAATCCCTAATTCGCCACCAACCCAAGAAAAGTTCGAATCGCCCCTCATCTCATCTCTTTACCCACCTCTGTGCCGGACGATGATGACGAAGACGACAGTCGCGCTTCACTACCACACCAGAGCTACCTACGCCCTCATCCACCGCACCGGGTGGTCCACCGACAACGTCGGCCGCCGCAACCGACGTGCCTCACAGACATCGACTTCCACCGCATCAGGTGCACTTCACCGATGCCGTCTCCCACCTCACCGGGGCTACTTCACCAAGCACATCGTCGCACCTCCGCCCCCCGAGGCCGTTGGGGCTTCGCCAACGGTCTCTTCCACCGCATTGTGGCGCTCCGCTACCACTCAAGATCTGCATCCGTGCGTGGCCAACCAACGCCAGCGCATCACCCTCAACGGCTCTGAAGTGACCCGCACTCTAGCTAGGCGAGCATGCCCAAACGCCGGCCTGAACTAGGTATCCACACATCACTCCCTTGTGCACTGTTCCGAGGATATTTGGATATCCTTTCACTGCTCTCTTAGCTGACACACCTGTGCAACTCTGAATTTAACTCTTATTTCTTCTGGAGATATCATCTGAAACAAGCAAAACCATTTTTTAGCGAAGCATGACGGTGCTACGGGATCTGGTACACATCTTGCACACCTGTATAACCTTGTAAGTATATGTCGTTCGGTACAACAACAAGGTCGATTCCTCTTATTTGATCAACCATTCGCCGTGTCAAAAATGCAGAGGGGGATGCAAGGAGCACAAGGCCTGCACATCCAAGCAAGTGGTAACATGGACTTGTACATGGAACATCCCAAGCGCAAGCAGAGCTGCAGTGAGCCTGTACAACGAGCTAGCGTAAGTCCCTGCATTTCATTTAATTCGTATTGGCATGCGTGTATGATTTGTGTGCAGTGGCGGATCCACGAATTCAAGTTACCAGGGACGAACATTTAACTTAAAAAATACGAAGGCACTTGCACTCCGGAAATCAACATAACTTGAGAAATGTGAAGCTACATGCACTTTGAAAACCAGCTAATGATCCAAAGTAGTTCAGATTATAAAACACTAAATGATGCAAGCACCAAAAAACACAAAATGCAACATGGTGTAAAAGGACTACAAACATGGTATGTACCTGCTTGAATTATTCGTTTCTCTAGCTGAAAATATCAAAGTGTAATTGCACCTATAACTAGTGCGCAAACTGCATATCAATATATCTACCCTGTACAAGTATGCCAATAGTTTCAAACAACAGATTAGAAAAGTATTTATGCTATGTTGTCATGCTACGAGGACTTTCTGGTAGATGGCCTCGACGTTTTCTGAAGCCATGAAAATGTACTATAATTTGCTTGTCATCAATGCCTGCAAATCTCTATGTATCTCTCAACATAGCAGATCATCATTAGACACTAAATCCTTCAATGGGAGCTTGCAAAATGCTTGCATTAGATCCGTCATTAGACACTATATGTTCATCACCAGGAGCATGTAAAATGTTTGCATCAAATCCTTCATTAGCAGTCTGTTCATTAGACACTTCAGGCTCAAGAACAACATGAGCTTGTATGTTTGCATCGGAAACTTGATTAGATACATCAGATTTTGTCACTTCAGTATTGATTGGGGGAGTTATAGAATAGCCAGAAATTGGTTTCATTTTCTCATAGATTCCCTACATACAAGCAGTTCTACAACACCATCAGGTTTAACTATTGGCCAAAAATTGAACAATTGAATTAGATATAATCAGGGATGTGATGTACCTGCTCGTTGTGCATGCTACTCTTGCAAGTTGCGACTGTCCATTTGCGCAAGCTCAATGCCATGCCCGTGCTGCCGGCGCCGCCTCCCACGCAGGCTACTCCCAGGGTTGGATCTTCATCTTCTTGTCCTTCCATTCGCTTGAAGCCCGGCGACCGCCCTCCAATGAGGGCGCGAGCAAGTGCAGTGTCGGTCTGTCCAGCGGTGGCTAGAGGTTAGGAGCGAACCAGACTGGAGGTTGGAGCGAACGAATTGGGATTTTTCCTGCTGTCGATCAATATGGGAGGCGCTTGTTTGGGCCACAAGCCTGCTATAGGGCCTGCCTTGCACTTATGTTATTGGCCTATCCAAATTGAAACATTTTTCTTCATTTTTTACATTGCCTGCTCATGCGTTGGGACGAACAAAACTAGCCTGGGCCAACCTAGACGACTCAAACTAGGTGCACACTTTCCAGCCACCCGAGGCGGCTGCCCATACCAGCCCCTATGGTGGCATCATCCCTTTTTGCATGTATGATTGGGGTAGTGAAAAATATTACAGTGGCGCTTTTGATTTACCCACAGAATGGTTGAATTGCTTGTTTCTATGAACTGAGTTCGCCAATAATGTGAAGGATGCCAGTCTTTTCATCCTATTGTAGATTGCTTAGATCTCGATATGCCAAATGTAATCACGTGAAATATACAGTAAAAGCCAGTGCGATGTGTGTGACTACAACTAGTCTGACTACATGTCCTCATATAACATATCAAGGATGCACAATCTTACCAGATTAACCATTCGACTTACCAATGCAGTGTGGGAAGAAGGAAGTATTGGGACTGTGTATCCAAGCAATTGATGTCATGGACTCCTTCATAGAACCTTGTAAGCGAAAAAGAAGTTGCAGTGTGCCTGTACAAAGAGCTAGTGTAAGTTCAGTTACCTACTTCTCGGAGTTTTAGTTAGCCACTTATTGCAAAATTGTTCAATTACGTTGCTTGGCTTAATTTAGTATTGATTACATAATGCCACATCCTGTTAATCCTATTATAGACTGCGCCTATCTATGTGTTTGATACTTACTGTTAAGAATTACCTGTATGCCTGAACTTAAATAGCTACTTGTTTGTTTAACTGCTTTGCTGCTGCAACAACTGGTTACAATGATGTTAATAACTACTTTTCAGCATCCAATTGAAACTATTTAATTCCTTGCTTGTTTAACTGGTTTGCTGTTATAACTCCCAGTTGAGATGTTTTGCTAACTTCAACTTTTCTGAATCCAATCGGAACTTTAGTGGCAAAACAGGTTAGCCCAAGATCGAAGAGCGAGGTCCCCATGGACGTTGTATCATCCCACAGCAGTGGCACCGGCCCAATCATGCATTATGAATTGCCAACTGGTGATGCTCTAGAGGCTAAACTAGTGGTAGAAAGAGATTCTGCTTCTGCACTTAGAGATGAAGTTGACATGTTGAGGAAGCAAACAACACAATCACAAGCAGTACTCAAGACAACCTTTAAATATTTGGTGGATTTCAAAATGAAGCAAGCTGAGACTGACCACACTGTTAAGGTCCTGAAGGAAAAAAGGAAATTAAATTCTGACTTGGTAAATCATAGGTGAAATGTCCTTCCCATCATTGAATAACCTTTGTGTTGTTTGTTCATGTAATCAATCAAACCATTTGTTTTAGAGATCATGTAATAACTGTTTTTTGTTTTTTGGTTTGTAATTTTATTTGAGCACAAGTCTGTATTAATTGATAGGACTCGGAGATATTTCATTTTGATTGCTATGCCAGACCTACAAATATGCCAATCGGGCTGAATGTGCATTCAGCAATAATAGTAGTATAGATGGACCATAAGTGGCACGCATCGGAAAGGACCAAGATGTTGTAGTAGCTTGGCTAAAAAAAGGATGCTATTCTAGCAAAAAAAGTACAGCGTCCTGGCTTATGTATGTTAGTTGATATTATTGATCCATATACTTTATGTGTTTATATGTCTGTTAGTTATGTACATTCTTGGTTGATTGACTCGGTATTTGAATCTTGATACATTGCTTGTGTACAAATCTAAATAGGAGTACACTTTATGCTGCGTGTGACATTTGAGTTGGACATAAATTGTTCCAAATATTCGAATTCACCTTAAACTGGATTCTAGCTTTTGAATTTGAGTATCGGCATTTGTAAATCATATTCATATATGACAGTGGAATACATCTTTGTCGTTGTTTTGAAGATATATAAGAACACATAGAATGATTTATAAAGATACATGTAGGAATACAAAATGGATTCGAATTTAGTTGCGAGGGTAAACGTGGATGCTTATTGTCCCAAAATTTTAAAGAAGTGGCAAAATGTCCACTCCCACGTCGGCTCCCCAAAGCCAAGTGTTTGGGAGATGTAAAGTACTGTCTACCCATTACACGGACAATCCATCGGCCCAATTTCCACTGCTCTCAATAGAGGTAGGTTAGTAACTTCAATTAGACGTGACACGACCGCCTCTGAGCCCATCCTGACACGGTGGGCGCCAAACATGGGTGGCAAAACACATTTGGTTCAAGCTCGTCTTAAAGACCTCTGTTTCTCCCTCCATTTCCCCATTCATACACGATGGACGGCAAAACAAACTCGACTCATCCGAAATCGATGCAGGCAAATATTCTCAATAGGGGCAGGTTTGTAACTTCACTCATACGTGACACAACCATCCTACCTGTCAGCCCCGTTCACACATCGTGGGTGCCAACCATGGGCGCCAACCACCCTCTCCTCGCCCAAAATCGCTTTGGGCAAATATTGGCGAGATGCGAGATTACCGTCCTATCCCCAACCGACGAGACTTTCCCATATTTCAGACAGGTGCGTCCCAAAAACATGGTTTCCCCGTACCTCTCCCTTCATTTTCCCATTCATACACCATCCGTGCTAGAACACCATCCCCACACTAGCCTCCTCCGTCCGCCACCCCATCCATCGTTGCCGTCCTCCACCCCATCCATCGCCACCGTCCTCCACCATGCCAGAGCGCCTACCAAGACCGCGTCGTCCACTACTAGAGATGGACGTTTCTCATCCACGGTGATGGATTAAGAGCATTGCATCACATCCTCTCGCTTCATCGACGCCGCCGTCCTCTTTGCCGGGGCCGCTCACACGACCTTCTCTTCCACCGCAATGGGACTTACCCCCGATGCACCCGTCTACCGTCGCAGATCTGCTTCAATGCCACCGACAACCATGACACCCCCGATGCCTACACAGCGCCGTAAGAGAGGTGGTACTTCATATCTCCTCAACTTTTTGATCTCAACCGGAAAATAAATCATAACTTGGTTACTCTACTTTCTTTTTAGCTCTTAGAATTTAGTTCTTAGTTCGAAGCAAATAAATGCATGTTCGCCGCTCCGGTGTGTATCTATACAGGGTGCCCACGGTGGGCCGCAGCCCACCCTGGGATTTTGGGTCGTCCCAGGCCCCGATTCCCCTCTGCTCTGCTGCGCGCTTCTGATCTCTACTCGCCCCTAGCCGCCTGCCTCGCTGACGACTTGTCGTCCCTGGACGGCATGACTCTAGGAGGAGATGTCGGACTAACAGGAGGTCAGGAGCCGCTCGCCCAACAGCGTCACCACTGCCCAGGCACGCCGCCGTGCCTACCTTCCTAGTCTGTTCAGGGCTCAGGCGTGCAGCACCCACTAAGCCAACCCGATTTATCTTGAGATACGTCTGCAACACTCAACAGCCACTCCTCATCACCCATTTTCTAATTGATTCATTACTCATTAGGCATGACTGTCATTAGGGTTTGTTGTGTGCTGAGTGCTACCTACACTTAATGGTTCAGATGTATTTCAGTAATCTTTAGTACCTGTAAAGTTCACAGGGTTTCAAACTCCGGCCCTAGGAACAGATACTAGTCCTTTTGGATTGTTGGTTGTAGTGACATTGACCCAGATTACTACTACAAGCCAGGTTTGTTGACAATTTTACTTGTCTTTCTTACTCATTCGATATAATATCCAATTATTCACGTCGATTAGTTGCAAACAATGTGCTAGACAAACTTCTTGATTCAGATTTTGGATGGTCTCTTACTGCAGTTACAGTTCTGCATACTTGTCCTAGTAAGCTCACAAGTAAATGATTGATTCACTACATCTATGCTAGCCTTGTCATATTTGTTCTACATATTCTTTTAGGGTGAACCACCCTGTTTCAAAATACTGGAACCGTAGACATGACTGAATAGTATTTCTCTGTGTGATCTATTCCATCATGTGTGGGCAACGAACACTGTATTGTATAGAAAGAAAGTGTTATTTCCAGCTTTTACATAGGCTTCGATCTTTTACATGGAATACAATATGCCTACTTGCTTTGTGTCGCACTACCAACACTCCACCCTTGAAGCTAAACATTATGCCACTCATAATTCCTTAGTTTATTTGTTCAAATACGAATTTGATATGATTCTAGTGTTCCTACTTCAGTTTTGAAATGTGTGTCTGCCTATTATAGAGACATACGGGGTTTGTATTTCTGTGTGTGGTTTGGTCAGCACTGTTGGGGGTGAACTCTGCATATGTAGGGGTTTATAGGGAGACACTCTTCGAGTTGAATCCGCAATGCATTCCATAGATAATCTGACTACTTCTTATCTTTTCATGAATCTCAGATTCTGAACATCATCATAATGATTATGAGCTTGCGCGCATGAAAAGAATAAAGCGAAACAATGCCATGGCTGTCAAACTTGGCATTAAGGGACTAATATGAAGTCCAGATGCAATGCAATGCAAACGCTCTCCACCTACAAATTCATGCTCAGAATATGATCCTAATAATAATTCTGAGCTAGAGGGAGACCTAAGTCAATGTAGCTCCCTAGTGGAGGAGTCAGAGGCAGATGCCCTATCTTATTCACCCATCAAGGTGCTTGCTCTAACTTTCCAAGGTTATATTGGTTGCACATATCTTGCAATTGATGCTTTGAATTTCTTCTACTTTGTTGCACTACCATTGGCTTAGTTTACACATCGTGTATGTGAATACGCCCTGCCTATCCATTTTCAGTACATATTCCATCTGTCATCATGCCATATTTATCCATTCAAATGTTGTTCTTGTGTATCAGATGTTCAAAAGGAAGAGGGCGATTGCTGATCGCGGAGGAGCACAAGCAAAGTATTTGGAAAAGGTAGTGGCACCTGATAAATCAAATAGCCCATTAGGTATAGTTGCAATATCACCTGACCCACAGAACACCCCAACTCTAACAGACTCTAGCCCTACTACACTGGTCATTTATGATGCCCCAACTAAGCAGACCCCAACTGCAACAAACAGTATGATGATGCCAGTTGACATAGCACCAACTCTACGATGCAAAACCCCCATTCCAGCAAAGAGTACACCAAATCCAGTTGCCAAATCCCTTTTGGAACCAGACAGAGCCCCAATTGCACCAAATAGGACCCCTGTTCCATTTCTTCCCAATTTAGAAGACGAAGCTTATATTGTTGTCAGGAACTTTATGTGCATCTTTCCTTCATGGAAAGATTATACCGCAGACACAGAACAATTTCTAGTCTTCCTTCGCAACTTATGCATAAGTAATGTACTAATGTTATTCATGGTCATTACTGCATATGTTTCTGTTGACAGAAGACACAAGATTTCATTCTTTTAAATATGCAAGGACCAAACTGGATTGTGAAGACGACCAAGGGTTGGTTGCACTTTTCAAGCACTAGTTGATGAAGTATCGTTCCTACCTGAGGCAAGCGCACTTCGATGGAAAGCCTCTAAACAAAATTTCTGTAAAGTCTCCATGCTACAGTTATCCGACAGTGACTGAATTAATCTTGTTACACATTGGTCTTGTCTACAACGTAAGGTACTGCCTATGATATCACATCACAATTTGAACTACATTTCCGCATTTGCCTTAACGTCTCACTTGTATGAATACTGTTAGCAGAAGAACATTCATTCTCAAGGGACCACAGAATCTCACAACTATACTGCACACTGCATTGCTCTTGTGAGTACCTCTTGCCCTGTATGACCATACTTACTTTCATAGAGGTTTGATTATGTAGCATCACTACACATGTTAGCCTCATCATCGTCCATTTGGCGGACATTATAAGATTCGTATGGACTCTTACATAAATTTAGAATCAACCCAATGCTTTTGAAGAGGTTTAGCTCTACAGTCCTCTTGTAAGGACCGAACGTCGTCTATCACTGTACTTACATTAACAGCTACTCCTTCCGTCCCATAATATAAGAATATTTTGTACAGTACACCAGTGTTCAAAACACTCTTGTATTATGTGAAGAGGGATTGGTTCATTGTGTAACATTCTGCATCTTATCTCACTCGCCCACCATTTACTAAAAAAGATCAGATCTATATTTAATCTTGCCAAAAAGTAGAATACACAGACAATGCCAGTGCAGAAGTGTAGCCCATTGCTCTTGTCGGTACATTTTGTCCTGTAATGCTTGTACTTCTAGGGATTAGTAGTTGATTATGTAGCATCAATCTGCATCTTATCTTCATTATCCTCTATCCCTTCCAGTATTATCATATCTATAATTACTCTCTACAAAATGTAGAGTACATGCAATGCTTATGAAGAAGATTCTATGCTGAAATTCTTGAGTTATCCTTCCCTTGACATGGAGAAGGGCATTATAAAGCCAGTGTTAACTGTTAATGTAAGTTAGTCCTTCTAAAGCTTTTATCCTCAACTACTATTTAATTTTCTCATACTCCCCATCGTTTACTGCTCTTTAGTTTGTCGTTTCTATCAAAATGCATGTTCTCAAGAACCGTAAGTTCTAAGTTTTACTTGTAAAACCAAATTCCTTATTCATACCATGCACATTACTCAATACTCCCTATATGTATGCTTGTTTTTGTGGATCTATAATCTAGTGTGTGGTGAAGCAGCCCACATTTGCACCTTGTCATCTCCTGTTTTATCTTACTGATGTGGCTGATGATATGAACAACATGCCATGCACATTAACCAAAATAGATACAATGATTGTCTTTGCCCTTCATCTATGCTTGTTATGTTGACATGGTAATCCAGTAGTGTGGTGAAGCTCCCCGCATTATGAACAATGCCAAATTATGCTATTGATATTTTGAACTTATTCTTTATTTTCTAATTTGAAATTGGATGGAATTGACAGCACAGTTATCATCTTTGTTTATACACGTGCAAAACCTGTCATCTCTCTGCTTGTTTTAGGGTGATATGCCTGATGGCATGCACAAGTCTACTGAAGGCTATGAGACAAACCCAACATATATTGCAACAAAGAAGGCAAAACATCTTGAAGATAGCGAGACAACCCCAAAGTCTAGTCTTGATGCAGTGTTCAAGTTACTTGAGACTAGCAGTCAGACAAGCTCACAGAATTCGCTGTCTGAATAAGTTTGACTTCTTCAGTCCCAAGTTCTAGCAGAAAGGCATTCTGCAACTCAACTTCGACTTGAATTCCTATCTCTAAGAAAGATTGCGGAGAACACCAATTAGAACCTCATTGCTAAACAGCTACACCTGGAAGCTATGACCGACATGCTAGGCCGGTCTCACAGCCTTGCTTCGTAGCTTGTGCAGTAGTTCTCGCGGAAGGCTAACCTTTCTTGAAATGTCTTGGAAGTGGTCTCGGTTCAGTATTATTTTGTTACGCTGCAATGGTGCCCAGTTTTTGTAATCTGCTTCTTCGTTGCGCTTTATGATCACTAGTGGCGAACTTCGATGCCCAGTGGATATAATATACCATAAATCCTTTATTGTATAGTGTAGGTTTATTCCTAGTTACTATGCCATAATTTCTTTATTGTATAGAGTAGGTTTGTTCTTAATTCCTACTAGTTACTGCAATCATTCGATATCTGAAAAAAAATCTCATGTAATCGACCAGGCCAAAACATTCGCCTCTAACGGGCCTAGTTTTTAGCGGGCCACAATTGGGCCGACTTGCATCTTTCTTGGGCCTGAATGATTGGGGCCTTCACACTTTGCGCCAGGCCCACAACTTACTCTGGCCTATATTCGGCCCAAATTTTAGTTGGGCCTTTTGTGGACCCAGTGCTTAGTTTGGCCCAGGTAGCATTGGGCCATTAATAGGCTTAATATTCTACTGGCCTGTTACGGCCCAGATGAAACCATGGGCCTTTAGCAGGCCGAAATGCATGTTGGGCCTCAATTTTCACTAGTCGTCGACGGGCCTTCAGCAGGATGAAATGTAGACCAGGCCTTTTTGGGCCCAGTTATATGACGGGCCGTTACTAGACCGAAACATATCTCGGGTCTTAGTTGGCCCACAAGAGGCCAAAAGCTTAGTACAGGCATCAACGGGCCGAATTATACGACATGCCTTTAATAGGCCCAAAGTCACATTGGGCTGAACTATTGCCACCTTTATCACGGGCCGTTAGTGGGCCAGATGTCCCGTCGGACCATATATGGCCCATGGGCAGCATGAGCCATTCCCAGGCCAAAAGACACACTGGGATGAAATGGGCCCATGTCTACATCGGGCCTCTAACAAGCCGAAAGTCACTGGGCTGTAATTGGGCCCAAATATTCGGTGAACAATTAACGGGCCAGACCTAGCTTCGGGCCGTAAATGGGCCTTTATTAAACATGCCTTTATTGGGCTGGCCCACCAGTACCTGAGTAAGTACTACGTGCCTTTGACTCGGCCATCCTTTTTAACCTATATGGCCCTCTGTTGGGCCCTGCCACGTGTCGACGTATCATAGGCATGTCTCCTCCAATGGACGGGCGACATCTGGTCCACCGACGAGCTGGCACGTGTTTCCTCCGGCCAATCATAATTTTACACGTGGAAATTTCCCATTGGTCTAGGCTATTAACGAGTTATTGGATCCAAAACCGGACCTGATAGCTTAACAATGTTCCGTTACGGTGGATGCCACGTTTCGGTCACCCTTGACGAAAGCACTTCTGTGACGCGCGATTTATCGTCATGGAAGTGGACACTTCTGTGATGATAATTTTGGTAATGTCACGGAACACTTCTACGACAGCACATGTATGACTATCTTGATTCGGTCATAAAATCGTCATGGATGTACATGCATGACAGAAAACGCGACCTACTGTGACAAACACGTATCATCACGGAAGTGTATTTTTTTTGTAGTGATAGTGGATACTAGGGATCAAACCCTAACAAAACTAACTCGATTACATGGTAAATCTCATCCAACCCATCACATTCCAGCAAGCCTACAATGTAATTACTCATGCACGGTGGTGAGCATCATGAAATTGGTGATGCCGGATGGTTGATGATGACGATGGCGGCAGATTCCCCTCTCGAGGAAGAACAGGGCTTGGCGGCGGCTTCGTATCGTAAAACGCGACGAATCCTTCTCTCTGATTTTTTTCTCCTCTAAAGAGAATATATGGAGTTGGAGTTGAGGTCGGTGGAGGTCCAGGGGCCCATAAGGTTGGGTGGCGCGCCCTAGGGGGTGGGCGTGCCCCCACCCTTGTGGCCAGGGTGTGAGCCCCCTTCACTTGATTCTTTTGCCAATATTTTTTATAATTCCAAAACTTATCTCCGTAAAGCTTTAGGTCATTTCGAGAACTGTTTATTCTGCACAAAACTAACACCATGGCAATTCTGTTGAGAACAGTGTCAGTCCGGGTTAGTTCCATTCAAATCATACAAGTTAGAGTCCAAAACAAGGGCAAAAGAGTTTGGAAAAGTAGATACAATGGAGACGTATCAACTCCTTCAAGCTTAAGCCATTGCTTGTCCTCAAGCAATTCAGTTGATAAACTGAAAGTGATAAAGAAAAAAACTTTTACAAACTCTGTGTGATCTTGTTGTTGCAAATATGTAAAGCCAACATTCAAGTATTCAGCGAGATTATGAACTAACCATATTCACATTAACTTTTTGGTCTCACATCTACTCATATCAATGGCATAATCAACCAGTGAGAAATAATAATAAATCTCGGATGACAACACCTCTCAAAACAATCATGATATGATATAACAAGATGGTGTCTCGCTAGCCCTTTCCGAGACCGCAAAACATAAATGCAGAGCACCCCTAAAGATCAAGGACTGAATAGACATTGTAATTCATGGTAAAAGAGATCCAATCATAGTCATACTCAATATAAACTAATAACAATGCATACAAATGACAGTGGTGCTCTCTAACTGGTGCTTTTTATAAGAGGATGATGACTCAACAATAAAAGTAAATAGATAGGCCCTTCGTAGAGGGAAGCAGGGATTTCTAGAGGTCCCATAGCTCGAGTTTTGAAATAGAGATAAATAATATTTGAGCGGTATGCTTTCATTGTCAACATAACAACTAAGAGATCTCGGCATCTTCCATGCTACATACATTATAGGCGGTTCTCAAACAGAATGGTAAAGTTTATACTCCCCCATTACAAACAAGCACATTCCACGGCTGGTCCAAAACAACGGGTACCGTCCAACTAACAACAATCCTGGGGGAGTTTTGTTTGACATAATTTTGATTTGATTTGAGCATGGGACTAGGCATCTCGGTTACCAGCCATTTTCTCATGAATGATGAGCGGAGTCCACTCATCGTGAGAATAACCCACCTAGCATGGAAGATATTGACATCCCTAGTTGGTACATGAGCGATTTGAGCATACGAAACAGATTATTATTTGAAGGTTTAGAGTTTGGCACTTGCAAATTTACTTGGAACGGCAGGTAAATACCGCATATAGGAAGTTATGGTGGACTCATATGGAACAACTTTGGTTTATGGAAGTGGATGCACAAGCAGTATTCCAGCTTAGTACAAGTGAAGGCTAGAAAAAGACTGGGAAGCAACCAACTAGAGAGCGATAACAGTCATAAACATGCATTAAGATTAACCAACATTGAGTGCACGCATGAGTAGGATATAAATCACCATGAACATAAATATTGTAAAGGCTATGTTGATTTTGTTTCAACTACATGCGTGAACATGTGCCAAGTCAAGCCACTCGAATCATTTAAAGGAGGATACTATCCTATCATACTACATCACAACCATTTTAATAGCATGTTGGCACGCAAGATAAACCATTATATGCTCCTAGCTAATTAAGCATGACATGAGTAACTATAATCTCTAATTGTCATTACAAACATGTTTCATTCATAACAGGCTGAATCAGGAACGATGAACTAATCATATTTACAAAAACAAGATAGGTCGAGTTCATACCAGCTTTTCCCCATCTCAATCATTTCATCATATATCGTCGTTATTGCCTTTTCACTTGCACGAACAAACGGTGTGAATAATAATAATAGTGCATGTGCATTGGACTAAGTTGGAATCTGCAAACATTTATTCAAAGGAGAAGACAAGGTAATATGGGCTCTTTGTTAGATCAACAGTAATGCATATGAGAGCCACTCAACAATTTCATTGTGGTCTTCTCCTCTCGACCCCCAAAGAAAAGAAAATAAATTTGGAGAAAAACACTAAAATGTTTTTGGAGTTTTTGTTTTTCTGAAGAACGTAAAACAAGAACAAGAAAAACTAACGGGAAAGCTCCCAATAAGCAAAAGAAGAATGAATTTTTTTTTGGGTTTTCTATTAATATTAAAACTAAGCATGCATAGAAAGTAAACCAACTACAAGTAATTTTGTCTTTTTGTTTTTTATTAAGGTTTTTAAACACACAAGAAGAAAGCAAGAAAAAGAAATAAACTAACATGGATATTGCAATGAAAAAGTATGAACACCGACAACTAGAATGAGTGTGTGAGCATGAATGTAATGTCGGTGAGAAATAGGTACTCCCCCAAGCTTAAGCTTTTGGCCTAAGTTGGCGTACGCCCATAGATCAAAATAGCCCTCTTCGGTGTACTGAGGAGGATCTTGGGGGTTCCACTAGTTAGCGAGCTCCTGTGGCTCCCACTGATAAATAGACTCCTGATATGGATCAGGTGATGGCTCTGGCTAAGAAGGTGAGGATCGTGTCCCCTTCCAGTATGTATGAACGTCCGCGGGCAAAACAAAGTACCCGCCTGAATGAATATCGAACAAAATAGGTGCAGGCAAGGTAACAATCTGAAAGGTGACCTCGCTAAATACCAAGTTATAAATAAGTCTTTTTTCCTCATCATGGCGAATAAAATTATGTGCTACCATGCTGTCATAATCTAAATGTATAGTGGGTAGCAATTTCCCCTCTTTTTCATAGTGCCTAATGAGTATCTAAGTGCTTAGCAAGGCGGGAGGCGAAGATACCTCCAAAAATAGGACCCTTTGCATGGTATAAGCTCAACCGTTTAGCGACCATAGCACACAAACTGTAAGTTCTATCTCTATGTAAAGCGTGGCACAAAATGGCGAGGTTAGGGGCACTAAGGCCTCCACTCTCTCCACGACCAATTAAACATCTCCCAGCGAATAATGAGTAATAGCGTAAAACAGGGAAATGAATACTAGCCACTCTTGCTCCCGACACTCCTCTGTTTTCCCATACGGTGATTTAATGAATAAAACTTTCCACATCATTAGGACGTGGTTCCTCGACGCTACCTTCATAAGGTAATTTAGAAACCTCACAAAACTCATAAAGCGTCATTTCTTTGTACTCATCATATAATTGAAAATCTACCGTGGGTGGTGATCTCCTAGTATGAAAATGAAAATTTTGCAGAGAAGTATTAGTAAGTAGGAGATACTGATCACACTGGTCAAGGAGGAAGTCGGTGATGCCTGCATTTCTAGCCAAATAATAGAAATCATCATAAATCCTGGCTACTTGTAAGAATGCATCACATGGCCATTCACACGGCCCTCCACTGCGTGAGGAAGATTATACTTGGGCTTTTCCTTCTCCTCATTTCTTTTTCTTCTAACCCCGGCTCGGGGAACCTCTCAACAATCTCCTCATCATTTTCTTCCTCTGGAAATTGCTGAAATTTTTAGTGACTCAAAATAAAAGTGAACAAAACTCAACAAAATTGATAGCAATTACTCCTACAAGTGTCTAGAGGCTATATCATGCATGAAAACTACTTTGAACCATATAAATTTGACATAAGCTCAAGAATAGGGTCACCAAGGCAGCCAAAATTTGCAATGAATAAAGCACTAGAACAAAAACTAATTGGACTATTGGAGGAGTTACATACCGAAGAACAATCCCCCAAAGTAGTTTTGTGAATGGAGCTTTGAGCAAGGGGATCGAAAATGGCAGCAAAATGAGCAAGAACACGAGTTTGGGCTATGGAGTGATTTTTTCTGGAGGAAGAAGGAGTGGATGGGTGCTGGAATAAGTGGAGGGGGCCACGTGGGGCCCATAAGGTCAGGGGGCGTGCCCAAGGGGGGTGGGCGTGCCCTCCACCCTTGTGGCTAGCTGGTGAGCCCCCTCGTGTGTGTTTACCACAAGAAATTCTAAAATATTATATAAAATATCATACTAAATTTCCAAGGCATTTGGAGAACTTTTATTTTTGGGATATTTTTTTATTGCACAGATAATTCAGAAAACAGATAGAAAATACTATTTTTGCTTTATTAATCTAAATAACATGAATTAAAAGGTGGGTATAGAGAGTTTTGCTTTCTAAATTCATCCATCTCATGCTCATCAAAAGGAATCCATTAACAAGGTTGATCAAGTCTTATTAACAAACTTCTTCTGAATAACATGGAACCAGAGAATTTTCGAATAACACTAGGTTACCTCAACGGGGATATGCATGTCCCCAAAATTAATAATATCATATTTCTTTTTGACAGTAGGAAGAGGAAATTCAAAACCTCCGATATTAATAGTTGAAATCTTTCCAATAGAATTGATACTATGAACTTGAGGTTGTTTCTTAGGAAAGTGTACCGTATGCTCATTACCATTAACATGAAAAGTGACATTGCCTTTGTTGCAATCAATAACAGCCCCTGTAGTATTCAAAAAGGGTCTACCAAGGACCAAGGCATTAGCACTTAGTGAATACATGAACTCCTCAAACTACGGTCATCACCAACAGTGGTCCCGACCATTGTCACTCCGGGGTTGTCGGATCATAACACGTAGTAGGTGACTATAACTTGCAATATCGGATCAAGAACACAAATATTCATGAAAACATAATAGGTTCAGATCTGAAATCATGACACTCGGGCCCTAGTGACAAGCATTAGGCATAGCAAAGTCATAGCAACATCAATCTTAGAACATAGTGGATACTAGGGACCAAACCCTAACAAAACTAACTCGATTACATGGTAAATCTCATCCAACCCATCACGGTCCACCAAGCCTACGATGGAATTACTCACGCACGGCGGTGAGCATCATGAAATTTGTGATGGAGGATGGTTGATGATGGCGATGGTGATGGATTCCCCTCTCCAGAGCCCAAAACGGACTCCAGATCTGCCCTCCCGAGGAAGAACATGGCTTGGCGGTGGCTTCATATCGTAAAACGTGATTAATCCTTCTCTCTGATTTTTTCTCCCCGAAAGAGAATATATAGAATTGGAGTTGAGGTCAGTGGAGGTCCAGGGGGCCCACAAGGTCAGGTGGCGCGCCCCAGGGGGGTGGGTGCGCCCCCTCATGATTGGGGCCAGGGTGTGGGCCCCCTTCACTTGATTCTTTCGCCAATATTTTTTATTAATTCCAAAACTTATCTCCGTGAAGTTTCAGGTCATTCCAAGAATTTTTTATTCTGCACAAAAATAACATAATGGCAATTCTGCTGAAAACAACGTCAGTCCGGGTTAGTGCCATTCAAATCATACAAGTTAGAGTCCAAAACAAGGACAAAAGAGTTTGGAAAAGTAGATACGATGGAGACGTATCAGTCCTCGAGTAGGTAAATGATAAAAACAGAAATTTTGATGTGGAATGCTGCCTAACATGTTCATCACATATTCTTTTCTTTTATAGCATGGACATTTGGACTTTTATATGGTTCAAAGCAATAGTCTAGTTACGACATGAAGATTTCAATACTCAAGCATATCAATAAGCAACCATGTCTTTCAAAATATCAACACTAAAGAAATTTATCCCTAGCCCATCATGCTGAATCATTGATCCATTGATGAAACACACTCGCATATTAGATACATCCAATGCTCAAGTATGATCATAATGCTCCCTAGTTGGTGCTTTATAAGAGAGATGGAGACTCAAATGAAAAATAAAAATTTCATAATGTAGATAGATAGGCCCTTCGCAGAGGGAAGTAGGGTTTTGTAGAGGTGCCAGAGCTCAAAGCTTAAATTGGGAGATAAAAGTTTTTAGAGGCATACTTTTCCCGTCAACAAAAATGACCGAGTAATTCCCAAAAGTTTCCATGCTAGATATATAATAGGCGGTTCCCAAATAGAAAATAAAGTTTATTCCTTTTCCACCATTCTTTCATAATCCATGGCTAGCCATATCTACAGGTGCCTTTCATACCAACACTTTCCAAGGAATTTATTATTTGATAACATAAAGTAAATTTCTTTTTCATTTCAGGATTGGGCATCCCTATTACCTTTGCCACACTCTCGTGCAATGACAAGTGAATAAACACTCATCTTGAGAATAACACATCTAGCATGGAAAATATTGGCCACCCTATGAGCACACAAAAAGGAAATTTATTTTGAAAATTAGAGATGGCACATACAAATTTGCTTAGAACTGCACAGAAATACCGCATATAGGTAGGTATGGTGGACTCATAAGGAAAAACTGGGTTTAAAGATTCTAGATGCACAAGTAGTATTTCTACTTAGTACGAGTGGAGGCTAGAAAATAGATTGAGAAGCAACCAACCAAGAAACGAAAAATCACATACGCGAGCCTTAAGCATTACTAACACCGAATAATGCACCACAAGTAGGATGTAATTTCATTGCATAACTATTGACTTTCATGCTTGCATAGGGAATCACAAACCTTAACACCAATATTCTTACTAAACCACAATTACTCACCACATGACTCACATATTATTATCTCCATATCACAAAACTATTACAAAGAATCAAGTTTATTTTGTCCAATGATCTTCATAAAAGTTTTTATTATCTCTTTCTTGAATATCCATCACTTTGGGATTAGTTTAAAATATTGTCATTGCTTTTGACAAGCTCAAATAAATTTAAGTGAATAATACAAGCATAAATATTTTCATCTCTCAAAATAATATAAGTGAAGCACAAGAGTGTAACATCCAAAATTTTCAATTTGGAATGTTATACATTAGATCATCATTGCATATCAGATTTTATTGCATTTGGGCTTGATCCTAGAAATTCTACGCAACTCAAGGACCCACGGGGAGAGTTGGGGATTTTGACATTTTCATATTTGAGTTTTCTCAAATTTTGAAAAGAGGATCGTTTGATTTTAAATATTTTTCTCTTCGAATATTTCTTATATGAAAATTAAAGAGAGGGGATACAATGACTTCCCCAAAATAAAGAAATATTGGAGGTTAAAAATTAAAATCAAATCAGATTTTTATTCGGAGTTTTATCGCTATTTTATTTGAATTAGGAAAAAAAAATGTGTTTTTCAAAATTGCATTAGAGGCCCAAATAAATGTTCACTTTATCCGCTATATTTTTAGATGACGGGGAAAATTTATTTCAGGATTTTTGGAGTCTGTTTAGTATTTCTTTTATTCATTTTTCTACGCGTCGGAATATTATTTAAAAAAAAGTTACCGACCTAACGGGCCGTGTCCAATCCGGACACCGCAGCCTGGCCGGCCTTATAAACCGGGAGGCCCGAGCCTCCGCCACCCCACCTGAACCCTAGCGTCGACGCCCGAATCTGCCGCCGACGCCGCGATTCGTGCCGCCGCTGCCGAAGCTTGCCGCCGCCGCGCCATCTCGCCGCAGCCCCGTTCCGCCGCCGCGTCGACGCCTCTCCGCGACCCCGCCGGAGCCACTTGCCACCGCTGCTCGCCGCCGCCATCCCTCCAACGAGGTAGCCTCCGCCCGCCACCGGTTTTCGTTAGAAAACCGTTCGTTTTCTTGAAACCCTTGGTTATTTTATTTTAGATCGGTTTTTATTTTTTTTTCCCAATTTAGTTATTTAGCGAACGCTCGTTCGTACGTGCGTTTTAACAAACGAAGTTCACCCGTTAGCCGCAGACATCGAACGTTCATTTGTTAGCCTGTTCGTCAGTTTTTCTTTTTCCAGGGTTTTCCCGTGATTATTTTCGATCGCGATTTCTGCCCTGATTTCCATTTTAGTTTATCTTTTCGCTCGTTTATCGAAATCAGGCGATTCAAGTGCCTAGAACTTCATCTCGAAGCCCTCTTTCTGTTTAATCAACTTGAACAAGATTTTGGTACTGTAAAATTTGACTTAAGTCCAGATTAGTAAACAGATCTTATTTCTTTCGCAGTTTGAGTTTCGTTGCTTCGTTTGATTTGATTATTTTTGCGAACCGGAGTTCTTAAGTTGAACTTTCTGGTTAGATATCTTATTTGAGTTTTACCCGTGCTTCTAGTTGAGTGCTCATTGTATGCTTGTTTGTTTGCGATAGAGTACCTGAGTGCGAAGTGTGCTTCTACGAATCTCTAGGTTTCACGGATCATCAGCAAGGCAAGTAACACTTTGATCATACCTCTGTACCCAGTTTTATTGCATCAGTTCAATCCTCAAACAATTGCATGGTTAGGATCTGATTAATACACGGGTTTTGGGATGTAGATGATGAGGTAGATCCTATTGCCCTATTTATTATCAAAACCTTTGGGAGTTACTTATACGTTATGCTTATATTTCTATGCTATGCTCGTAGACATGGTTTGGGTGAGTGAATCCATGACAGATGTGAGTATTGTTAATTTATGGTTAACTTAAGGTGGCTACTTAAATACACCTCTGGGTGGATTGCTTGAGGCACTCTGGAGTACCCAGTGGTTGTCAGGGCACCTGGAGAATCCAGTGTTGTCCTAGGATATCCCGGATTACCCGTGTGATCATCCTACGGTCCGCCACCCAGGCTCAAAGGGATCATAAGATTATTCATGCTAGAAACTTCCATGTGCAGCCACAAGCCAATATGGGCTCTGGCATAGTTCAGTAAGTTGCATGAAGCTCTTGAAGAGGTAGACTAGCAAATGTAGTGGGTTGTAGGTGGTACTGTCTATCTAGAGTAGAGAGTTAATGCTTCAGAAAGACTGTGTCTCGAATCTTCGACCATGGATGCATTCGAGTCTTGTGGGGAAAAGTGCGCAAACCCCTGCAGAGTGTATAAACTAATCATGGTTAGCCGTGTCCCCGGTTATGGACATCTTGAGTATCTAGTTCTTGGATTATCATGTTGATCTCATCACTCTAAATATAATTTGATTGGGTTTAATGATGATGTGTAATTGGGATTGAGTTGGAGGAACCTTCTCAATGTTTAACAACCACCATGATAGTTAAATAAACTTTATTCCTTTGTTGTAGGAAAAAATTGGCTTTATGCAAAACTGTAACCATAGAGCTTTCGACCAGCCATATATGCATGTTGTGATAGCATTCATTATGTTCATTACTCTATGTGTTACATTGCCAGCATATTCCATGTGCTGACCCATTTCGGGCTGCAACGTTCATGTTGCAGACTTTTCAGATGACGAGTAAGGTGCTATAGGTCGTTGTCTTTCACTCAATGATGTCGTTGGAGTTGATGGACTCACTTTATCTTTCAAGCCTTCCGTTGTTATCGATTTTTGATGGCCTTAAGCCATATTATTGTAATAAGTTCTCTTTTGAGACATTCGATGTAATAAGTGTGTGATTGCTACTCTGTTATAAATCCTCAAGTACTGTGCGTGTCAGCATTACCGATCCAGGGATGACACTGATACACAGAGATCAGACTGTTTGAGGTCTGGTCGCTACAAAGAGCATTCGACAAACTACTCCAAAAAGATATAAGTGAAGTTCAAACGAGTAGTTAAGTAAATGGGTAGCTATTTGAGGACTCTCTCTTATTTAAAAACTTTCATATCTAAGCATTTTATTAAAACAACAAGCAAAACAAAATAAAATGACATTCCAACAATAGCACACATCATGTGAAGAAGCAAAAACTTAGGCTCAACCGAGGCTAACCGTTAATTGTTGATGAAGAAAGGTGGGATGCCTACCGAGGCATCTCCAAGATTAGATACTTGAGACTTCTTGGAATATTATCTTGGGATGCCCAAGCTTTAGCTTTTGTGTCTCCTTAATTCCTTTTATTCACGGTTTCCCTAAATCTTAAAGACTTCATCCACACAAAACTCAACAAGAACTCGTGAGATAAGTTAGTATAAATCAATGCAATAACCTTATCATTCTCTACTGTAGCAAATCACTAAAATTATTATTCAACATTGCTTACTAAATGCCTCTGCATATTTAGTACTCCTATCCTCAAATAGAATCATTAAACAAGCAAACATATGCAAACGATGCAAACATAATATCAGTCTGCCAAAAGAGAATAGTCTGTAAAGAATGCAAGAAGATACATACTTATTTAACTCAAAAAATTCTGAAAATTTACCACACTGTATAAAATTTATCATAGCTTATTGTGCAAAAAGTTTCAACATTTTATCACATTATGACTTCTCTAGAATTTTTTTGCAACAATGATAAACTTTATGTTTTCAAACAGCCACATATAGACTTGCAAAATAAGCATGGCAAAGGCTATACTTGACATTTGTATTGAAATTAAAAATTCAAAACATTTGTCGGTGTACAAAAGTAGGGGCTCTGCTTTTGACCCCTCTACTTGTGCACGGGTAGTTAGTGCCTCCCGCCACAGCCACGCATCACAGGGTAGGAAGGGGAAGCCGGAGAAAGGCCGAAGCCACAAGGCGAACAGAACAACAACAAGGACCAAGGCCACGAAGACCGAATGGGCGAAGCAGGTTTCCCTGGCAAGGACCCTTGCCAGGGCAGCCTCCGCAACACCGGCAAGACCCTTGCCGGGGCAGCTCGCCCACACCAGCTGAGCAAGCCACCCTTGAGCCCACCAACGCTAGACGAATGCATTGGACAGGGGCTCGGGAGGCACCTCTGTGGTGGTATGCAGATCTTTGTGAAGACATGAGATGCTCAAGATCAAATGGGGATAGGAAGGCAACCATCCTCAACAAAGAAACCCACAAGACCCCCAACAAGATGCTCGTCGGGAAGTTAGCGCGCCGCGGCAAGGCCCTTGCCGGGCCACCCGGCAAGACCCTTGCCGGGCCACCCGACGAGACTCTCGCCAAGCGCACCGGCAGGGCCACTGCCGGGCCCGCACCAACCAAGTCTTCACCGCCGTTCGCATACAGCTGCCGACCCACCCAGCTGGGCAGGCACCTGCGTGGCAACATGCAACCCTTCATGGAGGCTCCACCATCGCGCCACCTCAGCTTCTTGCCTGCCTACATGGCACTGCACGCACCGCTAGCCAGGGCGCGTGTCGAAGCGAGGAGGAGCGGCGACGGACGGGACAGGCCTTGCTCCCGTCCCCAATAAAGCGAAGGGACACCTAAGCTTCGCATTAAATGCGTCTTGTCCTGTAACATCAGCGATAAGCTCGCAACGCTGTAGCACTTTCCACCTCCTGTGTGCCACTGTGGCAACCCCTTTCGTCTATAAAAGGAGGCCCATGGCACACTGAGAAGGGATTCGGCTCTTCGAACCTCGGAGCGCCTAGAGCTAGTTCGAGAACCCAAGAACACTAATACATCCACCAAAGCAGGATCGTAGGGTTTTACGCATCTTTGCGGCCCGAACCTGGGTAAAGCCCCCTTTGTGTCGTCTGCTAGTCCTGCTTTCCTCGCGATCCCCGCGCCCCGCAACTGTAGAAGGGATTCCAGTGATCCCATAGGTGTCGTTTCCCACCGACATCCTTGGTGCGCCAGGTAGGGGGCGCGCAATTGTGAGGATCTTGGCTAGCGGGTGACCTAGATTTTATTCATCGCCATGGCTCCTAAGAAGAAGACGACCACAACGATCGGTTCGTTTGGGACCGGGTTGGTACCGGCACGGACCGGTAGCGGGCCAATCGCGGAGAGAACCCGCGGCGCGGCCCGCAACCATCCACATCGCCCTGATGGTCCAGGCCTGGTGAGCGGCGTCGCTCGCGCGCCGAGCGACGAGCCCCCGGTCGCGGGCTCCGGAGGCGGAGTCGGGGCCCCCGCAGGTGGTGCAGGGCCCTCCAGGGGCGCCGCAATTCCGCCAGGTAGTGGCACGGAGGCCTCCAAGACGCCAACACCAGCGCCCATGGTGCGCTCTTCCCAGGTTGTGCGTGGCAAGCAGCGTCACCCTGCCGGTGACCCCGCGCGCCACCCTAGGAAGAGTCCCGTGCACCCATCACATGACGAGGAGGGTCAGCATGCGCACCAAAGTGCTGACGGAGGTGGCGAAGGGCTGCGGGGCCGTGACGCAACTCCTTCTAACGTGGTTAGAAGTTGAGGCGCATCGCGGTCCACCCAGCTTTCGTCGCCGCCCATGCTAGCGGAGGCCTTAGCACGCGCGCAGTTGCTCCTCAAATTTCCTCCCGCCGCAGAGAAGCTCGACGAATGGAGGGCCACTGTCCGGAGCCTCGTCGGCATCGCCAACAACGATGAGTTGCGACCAGCGGGACCCGTAGGCCGTCGCTCCACCAGGCCACCGCATGCCATCAGAGACCGTGCTGGAGGCGATGCAGCCACGATGCACTCCCCTCCTCCATCCCGGCCACCCCGGGCGTCGGCTTGTCGCGACAACGCTCATGATGATATCTCCATCGCATCGTCTGACCCGTGAACCAACCACGATCAGCACCAAGTCCTTCGGGAGCAGGCTCATGAGGATGCTCGAACTATGATCGAGCGCCGACGTGACGCGCGCCACTAGTCGGATAGGCGGACAGGGCCCACTACGGACCACCCAGCGCCGGGGGGCTATGGCGGCCTACCTTACGAGGTAGGCTGTCCGTCTTTCACCTGTGAACTACGGCAGTTCCAGTGGCCCTCCCACCGCACGTTCAAACCCAACATCGGCGAGAAGTACAATGGCAAGACTCACCCGTCAGAGTTCCTCAGCATCTACACCATCGCGATGCAAGCTGCTCGGGCCTGTGATGATAAGGTGCTTGCCAACTACTTCCCGTTGGCACTCAAGCCTAATGTTATGTCATGGTTGATGCACTTGCCGGTGGATTCCATCTCTTCTTGGGCGGATCTGTGCCATGAGTTTGTTGGCGCCTTTACCGGAGGTCACCAAGTGTAGGACCTTGAGAAGAGGTGTCTAGAGGGGGGTGATTAGACACTAAGTACCAAAGTTGCAGTTTTTAAGTTTCTTCAAAGTTTGAGTGGAGTTTAGGCACAAGTTTAACATTCACAACACATAGCAAGCAAGCATGCAAAGAGTATATGAGCAGCGGAAAGTAAAGCATGCAACTTGCAAGAATGTAAAGGGAAGGGATATGGAGGATTCAAACGCAATTGGAGACACATATGTCTTTGGCGTGGTTCCGATAGGTGGTGCTATCATACATCCACGTTGATGGAGACTTCAACCCACGAAGGGTAATGGTTGCGCGAGTCCACGGAGGGCTCCACCCATGAAGGGTCCACGAAGAAGCAACATTGTCTATCCCACCATGGTCGTCGCCCACGAAGGACTTGCCTCACTAGCGGTAGATCTCAACGAAGTAGGCAATCTCCTTGCCCTTACAAACTCCTTGGTTCAACTCCACAATCTTGTCGGAGGCTCCCAAGTGACACCTAGCCAATCTAGGAGACACCACTCTCCAAGAAGTAACAAATGGTGCGTTGATGATGAACTCCTTGCTCTTGTGCTTCAAATGATAGTCTCCCCAACACTCAACTCTCTCTCATAGGATTTGGATCTGGTGGAAAGAGGGTTTGAGTGGAAAGCAACTTGGGGAAGGCTAGAGATCAAGATTCATGTGGTAGGAATGGAATATCTTGGCCTCAACACATGAGTAGGTAGTTCTCTCTCAGAAATAGGATGCTGGAAGTGTAGGTTAGTCTGATGGCTCTCTCCATGAATGAAGAGGAGGTGGAGGGGTATATATAGCCTCCACACAAAATCTAACCGTTACACACAATCTACCAAACTCGGTGGGACCGAATCGTTAAACTCGGTCAGACCGATTTAGCAAATAATGTGACCGTTAGGGTTTTCGGTGGGACCGGAATGCAACTCGGTGGGACCGATTCGGTTAGGGTTAGGGCATAACGTAATCTCGGTGAGACCGATTACACAAACTCGGTAGGACCGATTTTGGTAATAATCTTTCCAGAGAGTTGGTCAGGCAAACTTGGTTTGACCGATTATCAAACTCGGTGGGACCGATTTTGATAATAAGTTAACCAGAGAGTTTGCATTGTAATCTCGGTAGTACCGATTGCTCAAACTCGGTGAGACCGATTTTGATAATGGACATACACAGAGAGATTACAATCCCATCTCGGTGAGACCGAGATCCCTATCGGTGAGACCGATTTGCCTAGGGTTTGTGGTAGTGGCTAAGACATCCAAACTCGGTGGCGCCGAATAGAAAGAATCAGTGGGGTCGAGTTTGACTTTAGGTTTAGGACATATGTGGATGTGAGAAAGTGGTTGAGGGTTTTTGGAGCATATCACTAAGCACATGAAGCAAGAGGCTCATTAAGCAACACCTCATCCCTCCTTGATAGTATTGGCTTTTCCTATAGACTCAATGTGATCTTGGATTACTAAAATGGTAAATGAAGAGTCTTGAGCTTGAAGCTTGAGCCAATCCTTTGTCCTTAGCATCTTGAAGGAGTTCCCACATCCTTTAGTCCATGCCACTCCATTGTTGAACTTCTCTGAAACATACTAGATAAAAGTGTTAGTCCAACAAGAGATATGTTGACATTAATTACCAAAACCACCTAGGGAGCACTTGTGCTTTCAATCTCCCCCTTTTTGGTAATTGATGACAACATACATCAAAGCTTTAGATAAAGATATAAAGAACAACAAGTAAAGCTTTGGAAAGACATGTAACAAGCATAGGCTCCCCCTACATGTATGCAATCATGTGAATATGAAATATAGAAGCATGAGATAGCATAACAATGATAGAGCAGGCAATGTGTTACATGTATCTTAGACATATGCATCAGAGAAAAAAGTATTAAAGGAAATACTTTCATGCCCATGAGTCCTTCTTGCAAACAGTATGTACATCAGCAAGAATTCCTCATACACATGATTGTGATGCATATACTTTCCTTGTAGTCTTGAGTAGGCTTAGGATGGAATGAACCTGCACAAGCAAGGTTAGATAACACAGGTACATCTACTAGCCAGAGCAAACAGAAGAAACTACAAGAATACCAAGACTGGGATGACATGTAGAGAGTGAGTACTAAGTACCACAGTTGATTAGACATGTCCCCAAGAGTAAAGATATGCAATGGATTTAAATGATTTCTTTCCCTTAGATGTCTTTCTCCCCCTGAATCTAACATGGGATACTGGGAGAAGATAGGGAACAGAAAATCAGAGCTGAAAGATATAAATGAACAGAGCTAATGCAACCTAATGCAAATAAGCACATATGAACATGTCTTTCCCCTCAAGAAGACATGTGGCATCTCTCCTCTTGAACACCAAGCATCTGGGATCCTTGAGAAATACTTTCTACTAGTATTCTCTCCCCCTGGAGATCTCTCTCTCCCCCTAAAGGATATCTCTCTCTCCCTCTGAGATGTGATCTCTCTCTCTAAATGATAAGCTTTGATGTGATCTCTCTCTCCCCCTTTGACATCAATTTCCAAGAAGGGCTTGATAAAGATGTAACCTCTCTCTCTCCCTCTGGAATTTGACGTGAATGGCTTTGATCCTTGAGTCACAACATAAAGCAATGATAAAAATGTGATGCTTGTTAGAGGACAAGATTCATTGAGTGGAGGTGGATCAGAAGAGACACAGAATATGTGGCAAACTATTTTCCTGTTGTGAAATCGGTGGCACCGAGTGGTATGCTTCGGTGGTACCGAAAGCATTCAGTTGGACCGAAAATAACAAATCGGTGGAACCGAGTTCATCGCAGAGAAAACACTTGTCACCTCAGCTCACTAGACTAGCAAGATCTCACAAAGATTTGCAAGGAATTTACTGAATGATATGCAATGAATTGGATGCATAGAATGCAGAGCAAAAAGAAAGAAATCTAGATGAAGTTTTTTTTGAAAGGGGAAACAAATATGCATGAGACAAATGCAAAAACACAGAAGAAAACACAAGGGAACTTCATCTAGAAATGGTCGGCGACAAAGTCACCTATGTTAGAGTATATTGACTTAGGAGTCAAGTGAGATCACTTGATCATAGGTCATACTCATCGTTTAAGCTCAAAATGGGGTTGCCATTTTTTGTTTAAGCATCTTCATGTATTCACATCTTGTCGAGTTGCTTTAGCTCATGTCTCGGAGTAAAGCTTCTCTAAGATGGAATAACATACCTTGGTTGGTGGTGATGTCCATGTAGTTGAACTTGTGTGAGTTGCTCGAGGTTGATGTAGCTCATCAAGAATTTGGAGCACCACTTGGAATTTGAGTCCATCTACCTACATGGGTTAGTTCTTGCAAGGAAGAGCACTTGTGTATCCAAAAATGACACTCATGAAGCTTAACATAGAATTTGTCAAAGGATATGTTCGAATGGTTTCGTGCTTCCTTGTCTTCAACCACCTTTGTATAGAGACTTGGTGATGTAGAGATTGCTCAAGATATGAGTAGGTTTCAACCTCATGGAATTTGATTCAACCAAGTACCTACATGGGTTAGATAACATGAAAGATACAAATATATCCAAGACATAAGATTTTCATCATAAGAGAAATATCAAGGATTAGTCATAAGCTCATGTCTTGCATGTATCCAATGGAGTTTCTACTCCAAGTTTGAAGCATCAATGATGTTCAATTCTCCTCTCAACCTGCAAAACACTTTCTCATCAAGAGGTTTAGTGAATATATCCGCTAATTGCTTTTCGGTGCGAACATGCTTAAGATCAATGTCACCCTTAGCAACATGATCTCGAATGAAATGATGACGAACTTCAATATGCTTAGTTCAAGAATGTTGCACAGGATTATGACCAATTTTGATAGCACTTTCATTGTCACAAAGCAATGGAACATGTTTCACATATTTCCCATAATCTTTAAGAGTTTGGGTCATCCAAAGTAATTGAGCACAACATGATCCAGCGGCAATATATTCAGCTTCGGCGGTGGATAAGGATACCGAGTTTTGTTTCTTGGAGGACCAAGACACAAGAGATCTACCAAGAAATTGACAAGTACACGAAGTGGACTTTCTACCAACCTTGTCTCTGGCATAGTCCGAGTCGGAATAGCCAACAAGATCAAAAGAGGCCCTCTTAGGATACCAAATGCCAAAATTTGGTGTATGGATTAAGTATCTCACTATCCTTTTCACGGCCTTAAGATGACATTCTTTAGGAGCAGCTTGATATCGTGCACACATGCACACACTTAGCATAATATTGGGACATGAAGCACATAGATATAACAACGAACCAATCATAGAGCGATAAACCTTTTGATCGACCGGTTCACCATCTTTGGTCAAATCAAGATGTCCACTAGTAGGCATGGGTGTAGACATACCTTTGCATTCTTGCATATTGAACTTCTTGAATAAGTCCTTAGTGTACTTCATTTGAGAGACAAAAGTACCTTCCTTAGTTTGCTTTATTTGCAACCCAAGAAAGAATTTGAGTTCACTCATCATTGACATCTCAAACTTCTCTGACATTAGCTTCCCAAACTTTTCACTAAAATGAGGGTTAGTTGAACCAAATATAATATCATCAACATAGATTTGGCACCCAAATAGTTCACCATTAACCCTTTTAGTAAAAAGAGTAGAATCAATTTTCCCAATTTCAAAGCCTTTTTCAATAAGGAACTTGGTCAAGCATTTATACCATGCTCTAGGAGCTTGTTTAAGACCATAAAGAGCTTTGTGAAGTTTGTAAACGTGATTGGGTTTCTTAGGATTGACAAAGCCGGGAGGTTGTTTAACATAAACTTCCTCCTCTATTTCACCATTTAGAAAAGCACTTTTAATGTCCATTTGGTACAAGGTGATATCATGGTGATTAGCATAGGCAAGTAAGATGAGCAACGGGGGCGTAAGTCTCACCATAGTCCATACCTTCGACTTGTGTGTAGCCTTGGGCGACGAGACGTGCTTTGTTGCGAACTACTTGTCCATCTTCATCTTGCTTGTTGCGAAACACCCATTTTGTACCGATGATGTTGTGGTTGTTGTCGGGCTTCTCAACCAATGTCCAAACTTGGTTCCTCTCAAAGTTGTGTAGCTCTTCATGCATAGCATTTATCCAATCTGGATCTTCCAATGCTTCTTCGACCTTCATAGGTTCAATGCTAGAGATGAAAGAATAGTTTTCACAAAAGTTAGCTAAACGAGTTTTAGAGCGAGTGATTCTCCCGGTTTGAATATCATTGTAGATTTGTTCGACGGGATGGTCTTTAGCAATTCTTGCTCGAACTCGTGAAAGCTTTTGCTTGGGTCTTCGTTGAACATCTTCTTCATCTTGTTCTTCTTCTTGCCCTTCTTCATTGTTGGCGTTGTCGTTCTCTTGTCGTGGTGGAGAAGGAGGTTGTTGACGTTCATCTTGATGCACTTCCTCGTTTCCTTCATCTTGGTGTGTCCCACTTGTGGATGCTTCCGTATCAACTCTTGGTTCACCTTGTCGTGAAGTAGAAGCTTCCACTTGGACAGACGAGGTACTCTCCTTCACCTCCGTTGGACGGACCTTGCCAATAGACAAGTCTTGGATTGCTTCCGAAGGATCTTTGTCTCCTACATCAATTGGCAATTGCTCTACTTGCGAGCCATTAGATTCATCAAACTTCACATCTACCGTCTCTTCAACCTTTCGGGTGAAATTGTTGTAGACACGGTATGTGTGAGAGTTTGAGCCATAACCTAGTAGGAAACCTTCATGAGACTTAGGAGCAAATTTAGAACGATGATGCTTATCAAGAATGTAGCACTTTGAGCCGAATACTCGAAAGTATCCAACTTGGGGTTTGTTACCGGTGAGGAGCTCGTATGCCGTCTTGCCGAGTAGCTTGTGAAGATACAAGTGATTTGTTGCATGACAAGCTGTCTCAACCGCTTCTGCCCAAAAGTGCTTCGGCGTCTTGTACTCATCAAGCATCGTTCTCGCCATTTCGATGAGCGTCCGGTTCTTCCTCTCAACAACTCCATTTTGTTGAGGTGTGTACGTAGCCGAGAACTCGTGTGAAATCCCTTCTTCGTCAAGAAAGGTGTCCACATTTGCGTTCTTGAACTCCGTTCTGTTATCGCTGCGAACCTTCTTGATCTTCACTTCAAATTGATTTTGGGCCTTCCTAGCGAAGTTTTTGAAGATCTTTTGAACCTGCTATTTATCATCAAGAAAGAACACCCACGTAAATATGGAAAAATCATCAACTATAACTAGACCAAAAGAATTTCCACCGAGACTCTTGTAAGAGTTGGGACCAAAGAGATCCATGTGAAGTAGCTCAAGTGGCCTCTTTGTGGTCATGATGTTCTTCACGGGATGCCTTCCTCCAACCTGTTTACCTGCTTGACAAGCACTTCAAAGTCTATCCTTATCAAATATGACATCATTAACTCCAAGGATATGATTTCCTTTAATAAGCTTGTCAAGGTTTCTCATGCCAATGTGTCCTAGTCGTCTATGCCATAACCAACCTTTTGAGGATTTAGAAATGAAGCAAGTTTTAGGTTGAGCCTTTTTAGTGAAATCAACAATGTATAGATCACCTCTATGTATGCCGGTAAAGACCATTTTATGATTATCTCGACGAAACACTTGGCAATCTACTTCAGTAAATAGAACATTGAAACCAAAATCAGCAAGTCTAGATACTGAAAGTAAGTTGTACCCAAGAGATTCAATGAGCATGACATTTTGTATGGAGCTATCATGTGAGATGGCCACCTTACCAAGGCCAACCACCTTACCCTTTGAGTTGTCACCGAAAGTGACATACTTTCGAGGACTATCATTATCAGCAAGCTCACGAAACATGTCTTTATCTCCGGTCATGTGATCGGTACATCCACTGTCAAGGACCCATTCCTTTCCTCCTGACATGTATCCCCGAAGATTTGCCATAAGACCAAAATGTCTCATTGCATCATCAAGATCGAAGTCACTATCATCAGCCTCATCATAGTATCCATGTTCAACATCGTCATGTGGTGGATCAAATCCTAGAGAGGGTGATTCGTTAGAGTGATTTTGACAATGATCTTGTCTATGAATTCTTATAGCTTCGGAAATAATGTCACTAATAATACCAACATTTCCTTTGGCACGCATAAGGTTTGTAAGCTCAAATAGACGATCACCAAACATAGGATCACTAGTATTCATCTTACTCAAAGCAATAGATTTATGGAGAATTTCATCAAGATTTTTCAAAGAATAATCTGGAAATCATTCCTCAAGAAATTTCCATATAGTGTAGGCACACTTAAGAGTAGGCAGTTTTATAATCAAGTTTCTAGGCAAGCCTCTAGTGATAAGATTAACAGTTCTAACATTCCTAACCATGTCAATAGACTCATCAAGGGTAGGATGCATAGGATCAACACAAGGTGCACAAGGACTAGCAATGTACTTGTTCAAATGATATTGATTGAAAATTACAAGCATCTCAATTTTCCACTCACGAAAGTACTCTCCATCAAGAATAGGCACTCTATGTATAAGACTCCCCAAAGTAGACTCATCCATCTGCCTCCAATGGTGATTAAACCAAGGCAATGGAGACCAATGCTCTGATACCACTTGTAGGACCTTGAGAAGAGGTGTCTAGAGGGGGGTGATTAGACACTAAGTACCAAAGTTGCAGTTTTTAAGTTTCTTTAAAGTTTGAGTGGAGTTTAGGCACAAGTTTAACATTCACAACACATAGCAAGCAAGCATGCAAAGAGTATATGAGCAGCGGAAAGTAAAGCATGCAACTTGCAAGAATGTAAAGGGAAGGGATTTGGAGGATTCAAACACAATTGGAGACACGGATGTTTTTGGCGTGGTTCTGATAGGTGGTGCTATCGTACATCCACATTGATGGAGACTTCAACCCACGAAGGGTAACGGTTGCGCGAGTCCACGGAGGGCTCCACCCACGAAGGGTCCACGAAGAAGCAACCTTGTCTATCCCACCATGGCCGTCGCCCATGAAGGACTTGCCTGACTAGCGGTTGATCTTCACGAAGTAGGTGATCTCCTTGCCCTTACAAACTCCTTGGTTCAACTCCACAACCTTGTCGGAGGCTCCCAAGTGACACCTAGCCAATCTAGGAGACACCACTCTCCAAGAAGTAACAAATGGTGCGTTGATGATGAACTCCTTGCTCTTGTGCTTCAAATGATAGTCTCCCCAACACTCAACTCTCTCTCATAGGATTTGGATCTGGTGGAAAGAGGGTTTGAGTGGAAAGCAACTTGGGGAAGGCTAGAGATCAAGATTCATGTGGTAGGAATGGAATATCTTGGCCTCAACACATGAGTAGGTAGTTTTCTCTCAGAAATAGGATGCTGGAAGTGTAGGTTTAGTCTGATGGCTCTCTCCACGAATGAAGAGGAGGTGGAGGGGTATATATAGCCTCCACACAAAATCTAACCGTTACACACAATCTACCAAACTCGGTGGGACCAAATCGTTAAACTCGGTCAGACCGATTTAGCAAATAATGTGACCGTTAGGGTTTTCGGTGGGACCGGAATGCAACTCGGTGGGACTGATTCGGTTAGGGTTATGGCATAACGTAATCTCGGTGAGACCGATTACACAAACTCGACAGGACCAATTTTGGTAATAATATTTCGAGAGAGTTGGTCAGGCAAACTCGGTTTGACCGATTATCAAACTCGGTGGGACCGATTTTGATAATAAGTTAACCAGAGAGTTTGCATTGTAATCTCGGTAGTACCGATTGCTCAAACTTGGTGAGACCGATTTTGATAATGGACATACACAGAGAGATTACAATCCCATCTCGGTGAGACCGAGATCCCTATCGGTGAGACCGATTTGCCTAGGGTTTGTGGCAGTGGCTAAGACATCCAAAATCGGTGGCGCCAGATAGAAAGAATCAGTGGGGCCGAGTTTGACTTTAGGTTTAGGACATATGTGGATGTGAGAAAGTGGTTGAGGGTTTTGGAGCATATCACTAAGCACATGAAGCAAGAGGCTCATTAAGCAACACCTCATCCCTCCTTGATAGTATTGGCTTTTCCTATAGACTCAATGTGATCTTGGATCACTAAAATGGAAAATGAAGAGTCTTGAGCTTGAAGCTTGAGCCAATCCTTTGTCCTTAGCATCTTGAAGGAGTTCCCACATCCTTTAGTGCATGCCACTCCATTGTTGAACTTATCTGAAACATACTAGATAAAAGTGTTAGTCCAACAAGAGATATGTTGACATTAATTACCAAAACCACCTAGGGAGCACTTGTGTTTTCATCAAGCTCATGGCTAGTCGAGTGACTTGTACATCACCCCCCAGAAGGAAGGAGAAAACCTGCGCAAGTACATCTAGAGGTTCAGCCGAGTGTAGTACAACATCCCCGACATTCATCCTACCACCATGATCAGTGCGTTCCATCAGAACATGCGCAATCGCAAGATGCGAGAAGAGCTGGCGATGAACAAGGTTAAGGATGTGGCCGAGCTCTATGTTCTGGCTGATCGATGCGCTCGCGCTGAGGAGGGAAAGAAGTACCCCGGCGAAGACGCCGGCGTGGAAACCGACTCCACAGACGACACCTTCACCCATGCAAAGAAGGGCCGGCGCCGTCACAGGAAGCGCATGAGCAAGAACGTGCTTGCCGTCGAGGGATCCGACGATACCGGTGCCACCAAGAAACCCAAGGCAAGTGACCCCGGCAAGGAGGTTGCCGGGTGTGCCGCTTGTCGGGCCTTGGCGGCTGCCGACAAGCCAGGAAGCTCCAACAAGCAGTATTGCAAGATCCACCGCACCAAGGGCCACGATCTCTAGAACTGCCGGCAGGTAGAGCTGCTCACCGAAAAGCAGAAGGCCGAGTATGAGCGGCGGGACAAGGAGAAAGGCCCAGATGGTGTCGAGGGATCCGGCAAGAAACATGGCTGCCAAGGAGGCCGCCGTGGCAAGGATAATCAGCAAGAGAGGCCCGCCCGGGGCCGCGACAAAAAACAGGAAGACGATGGTCACGACGAGGACGACGAGGACGACGACCACGAGTTTCAGAAAGCCACGGAGGCCATGTGCGTCGATGGTGGCGCCTTGCTGCATACATCCCACCGCCAACTCAAGCAGTGGGCACGGGAGATCACAGCGGTGGAGCCATCGTTTGACGCACGGAAGCCACTGAAATGGTCCAGCGCGCCCGTTGTCTTCGACACCGAGGACCACCCTGACCGCACCACTACGGTCGGGTGCTTGCCGTTGTTGGTTTCACCAACAATCCGCAGCCTCAAGGTGACGAAGATGTTGGTTGACGGCGGGGCCGACCTGAACTTGATCTCGCCTGTTGTGGTCAGAAGGCTGCAGATCCGTGATGGAGACCTCGAGGAGACGGGTACGTTCCAAGGGGTTAACCCGGGGAGGAGTCTGCCAAAGGGAATGATCATGCTGCCCGTGACATTCGGAGGCAAGCTGAACCAGAGGATGGAGAGGATTGTTTTCGACGTAGCCGAGATCCCCTTGCCTTACAACGGGATCCTCGGTCACCCGGCGCTAGCCAAGTTCATGGCGGCTTCACACTACACCTACAACATGTTGAAGATGCCCGGGCCGATGAACATCATCACCGTCCCCTCCGACAAGAAAGATGCGCTGATTTACACCGACCAACTCGACTGGGAAGTGGTCACGGCAGCTGCCGCTAAGGCACCTATTCCTGCCACAAAGTCCCGGTGGAGAAGAAGACCGGTGAGACCCCTCGCACCCACTCCAGCAAGCACACCTCTTCGAGGTGTTGTGCTTTCGTCGAGAACGTGCCGGAGAGCTCCGCCGGCAAGAGCAAGAGGTCCAGAGCTACACCACCAGAGACCAAGAAGGTACCCGTCAAGGAGGACGGCACGGGGGGAGCGTTCACTATAAGCTCCACCCTCAACAGCAAATAGGAAAGCGAGATCGTCACCTTCCTGCGGGCAAATGTCGATGTGTTTGCATGGCAAGCCTCCGACATCCCCGGCGTTCCCAGGGAGGTGATTGAGCACCACCTTGCTGTCTGTCCCCATGCGCGGCCCGTCAAGCAGAAGGTCAGGAAGCAAGCTCTGGAGAGGCAAGAGTTCATCACGGAGGAAATCAGAAAGCTAGAAGCGGCAGGCTTGGTGAGAGGAGTACTCCACCCAACGTGATTGGTGATAGGAGCGGCCCCCTATCTCCTGGGCCCCCTGGTGGGCCTTCGGCGTCCATCTTCTGCTATATCATTTATTTTACCCTGGAAAAAATCATGGGCAAGCTTACGGGATGAAACTCCGCCGCCACGAGGCGGAACCTTGGCGGAATCAATCTAGGGCTCTGGCGGAGCTGTTCTGCCGGGGACACTTCCCTCCGGGAGGGGGAAATCATCACCAACGTCATCACCAACGATCCTCTCATCGGGAGGGGGTCAATCTCCATCAACATCTTCACCAGCACCATCTCCTCTCAAAACCCTAGTTCATCTCTTGTATCCAATCTTGTATCAAAACCACAAATTGGTACCTATGGGTTGCTAGTAGTGTTGATTACTCCTTGTAGTTGATGCTAATTGGTTTACTTGGTGGAAAATCATATGTTCAGATCCTTTATGCATATTATTACTCCTATGATTTTGAACATGAATATGCTTTGTGAGTAGTTACGTTTGTTCCTGAGGACATGGGTGAAGTCTTGCTATTAGTAGTCATGTGAATTTGGTATTCGTTCGAAATTTTGATGAGATGTATGTTGTCTTTCCTCTAGTGGTGTCATGTGAACGTCGACTACATGACACTACACCATTATTTGGGCCTAGAGGAAGGCATAGGGAAGTAATAAGTAGATGATGGGTAGCTAGAGTGACAGAAGCTTGAACCCTAGTTTATGTGTTGCTTCGTTAGGGGTTGATATGGACCCATATGTTTAATGATGTGGTTAGGTTTACCTTAATACTCCTTTCTGTAGTTGCGGATGCTTGCAATAGGGGTTAATCATAAGTGGGATGCTTGTCCAAGTTAGGGCAGTACCCAAGTGCCGGTCCACCCACATATCAAATTATCAAAGTACCGAATGCGAATCTTACGAACGTGATGAAAACTAGCTTGACGATAATTCCCAATGTGTCCTCGGGAGCTCCTTCTTCATTATTAGAATTTGTCCAGGCTTATCCTTTGCTACATAAAGGATTGAGCCACCTTTCTGCACTTTATTTACTTTATTTACTTTTTGCTTGTTACTATTTATCTTATCACAAAACTATCTATCACCTACTATTTCAGTGCTTGCAGAGAAAACCTTACTGAAAATTGCTTATCATTTCCTTCTGCTCCTTGTTGGGTTCGACACTCTTACTTATCGAAAGGACTATGATAGATCCCCTACACTTGTGGGTCATCAGTTGGCCAATCCGGTAGTGGTGTGCAAGGCAAATGGGAAATGGAGGCTGTGTGTTGACTACACAAACATCAATAAGGCCTGTCCAAAGGATCCTTTCCCATTACCGTGCATTGACCAGATTGTTGACTCCACGGTCGGGTGTGACCACCTATCATTCCTGGACGCCTACTCATGATACCACCAGATCTTCATGACAAAAGAAGACGAGGAAAAGACAACATTCATCACCCCATGTGGTACATATTGCTTTTTTACGGATGCTTTTTGGGTTGAAGAGTGCTGGCTCGACCTTTGCAAGAGCAGTCCAAATTGGTTTTGAACCCCAGCTACATAGAAATATGGAAGCTTATATGGACGACATAATGGTCAAAACCAAGGACAAAGCGCCCCTTGTGCAAGATCTGGAGGAAACATTTACAAACCTGCGCAAGATCAACCTCAAACTGAACCCTGAGAAGTGTGTCTTCGGTGTCCCGTCCGGCAAGCTTCTTGGGTTCTTTGTGTCCCAGTGTGGGATCGAAGAAAACCCAGATGAGATCAAGGCCATCGAGCAAATTGAGGCACCCAGACGGATCAAAGACGTGCGCCGGCTCACTGGTTGCGTTGCCGCCATGAGCCGGTTCATCTCCAAGTCCGCGGAGCGTGCCCTTCCTTTTTTCAAGATCTTGAAGAAGGCAGGGCCAGTGGAGTGGACCCCAGAGGCCAAGGCAGCACTGCAAGATCTAAAGAGATACCTCTCCTCTACCCCAGTGTTGGTCGCACTCAAACTACGAGAACCGTTGCTGCTTTATCTAGCGGCAACAAATCAGGTGGTTAGCGCCGCACTAGTGGCGTAGAGGGAGGCCAATGAGAAGGCAGCGGCAGCGGCAGAGCCAACAGATGGCAAGCCAAAACCCTCTCCGGCAGGGCTCGATCCCGGCAAGATCGAGTCCTCGGCAGGGGCTGGCACCAGCACGACAGGACCCGCGCAACCAGATGAAGAGGCGCAAAAGAAGAAAATGGTGCAGCACCCAGTATATTTTGTCAGCTCCCTCTTGCAGGGGGCTAGGTCGAGGTACTCAGGTGTGCAAAAGCTCCTCTTCGGCCTCCTTATGGCCTCGAGGAAGCTGCACAATTACTTCCAAGCGCACGAGATCACAGTGGTCACCCGCCTCCCATTGCAACGGATACTACACAACGCAGATGCAACGGGGAGGATCGTGGAATGGGCCCTGGAGCTATCAAGCTTCGGTTTGAAGTTTGAAAGTACCTCGACAATTCAGAGCAGAGTTTTGGCGGAGTTTGTTGCGGAATGGACCTCGACGCCCGACGAAGAGGTGTAGGAGACCACTCTCCCTAGCAAGGAAGCGAGCCACAACTGGATCATGTACTTTGATGGTGCCTTCTCGCTGAAGGGCGCCGGTGCTGGTGTGCTGCTTGTCAAGCCCACCGGAGAGCACCTCAAGTATGTCATCTAGATGCACTTCCCCAGGGAGATGTCAACCAACAACACCGCCGAGTACGAGGGTTTGCTTGCCGGTCTCAGGATTGCGGCAGACCTCGGAGTTATGAAGCTCATCGTCAGGGGCGACTCACAGCTCGTCGTCAGGCAGATCAACAAAGATTATCAAAGCCCGTTTATGGAAGCTTACATAGATGAGGTGAGGAAACTGGAGGAGCGCTTTGACGGTATACAAGAGGAGCATGTCCCTCGGGCGGAGAGCAACATCGCCGACTACCTGTCAAAGCGCGCTGCCCTCAAGCTACCTGTGGAACCAGGTACTTTTGTGCTTCAGTTAACCCAACCATCCGTTGAGCCGTCGACCGGGCAAAGCAAGCGGAGGAAGCTAGGCCCCGGCAAGTACTTCCCCCACCGAGTTCCCCGGAGCCGCGGGCGGAGATGTTGCCGTGGATGCCGATCCCGCCACGGGGCAACCGACTCCGACAGGACCTCAGGTCATGACCGTGGAGGCGGCCGCTCCCATGGTAGAAGAGATGCCTTTGGTCCTTGCCGTCGAGCCACAGGCTCCGGCATGGGCACAGCACACCGTCCAATTCCTTCAAAAAGGAGAGCTTCTTGAGGAGTAGGAAGAGGCAGAAAGAGTAGCCCGCCGATCTGCTCTGTACCAATTCGTTGATAACGTGTTGTACAGAAGAAGACCGAATGGGGTGAAATTGATGTGCATCTCCCGGGAGGAAGGACTAAGGCTATTGGCAGAGATACATGGAGGCATATGTGGCTCCCACATAGGGTCGAGGGCCCTTGCCAGCAAGGCCTTCCGGCAAGGTTTCTTCTGGCCCACCGCCCTCCAGGATGCGACGACACTAGTAACCAAGTGTGAAGCGTGCCAGTTCCATTCGAAGAAGCTCCATCAACCAGCTCAAGCCCTTCAAACTATCCCTCTCTCCTGGCCCTTCTCGGTCTGGGGGATCGACATATTGGGCCCTTTCCCCCGTGCTGTCGGGGGCTTTGAGTACTTGTACGTCGCAGTTGACAAGTTCACAAAGTGGCCAGAGGTGGAGGCAGTGAGGAAGGTGACAGCGCAGTCAGCCATCAAGTTCTTCAAGGGACTAGTGTGCCGTTTTGGGGTGCCCAACAGGATCATCACCGACAACGACACATAGTTCACGAGCCATGCCTTCATGCAATACGTTGAGGATCTCGGCAGCAAGGTCTATTTTGCTTTCGTGGCACATCCACGGAGCAACGACCAAGCAGAGAGAGCAAATGCTGAAGTCCTGCGAGGCTTAAGGACGAAGACTTTTGACAGGCTGCACAAGAGTGGAAGGCGCTGGATTGATGAGTTGCCTGCGGTTCTTTGGTCGATCAGACGACACCAAATCGAGCCACCGGCCAAACACCCTTTGCCCTGGTCTACGTGCCAGAGGCAGTTCTCCCCACGGAACTCATATACGGGTCACCTCGAGTGCTCGCTTATGATGAGCTTGAGCAAGAGCAACTGCGGCAAGATGACACAACGCTCCTTGAGGAAGATCGTCTCTGGGCGGCTGTGACAGCAGCATGCTACCAGCAAGCTTTGTGCCGCTACCATAGCCGCAAGGTTCATGCCCAGAGCCTTGAGGAAGGCGACCTTGTTCTTCGGTGCGTTCAGTCGGCCAAGAATTACAACAAGTTGACGCCAAAGTGGGAAGGCCCTTATCGGGTAACGTGAGTCACCAGGCCCGGCGCAGTCCGGCTGGAGATCGAAGATGCCATTCTAGTGAGAAACCCATGGAACATTGAGCATCTTAGCAAGTTTTACCCATAAGGCGCGGCTGCCGGGCCTCCCGGCAAGCCACCCTTTTGTACAAGCCTTGTTGTCAAGGCATGTAACCCTTTGTACAAAGCCAGGCGCAGACCCTGAGCATAAATAAACGAAGCGCTGGCGCCCTAAGTTATAGCATGCATGCTAGGTCGAGTCTCTTCCTCGGTTAGGGTTGATAGTGCTTAGCAGCGACTAACCCCTAGCTTAGAGGTCGAGTGTGCGCCTCTCTGTTCCTCTCTGTCTTCCTTGGTTCGCAGGGCACATAAGGATTCTTTTCGAGCTATTCTGGAAGATGGGAACGGACCGGCGTCCGAGCCCCGGCAAGCCTAAGTTGCCGGGGGCTACAAGAACAAGGATCCCTTCGCGGCAAGCCAAGGTCGCCGGGGGCTGCAGATCCATATATATCCCCCATCATGCATTTCGTTATGGACTGGGATGCGTGAAACCTCGTTCTGTCCCTAAGCTACCGTGCTCCCCCTTTTCGGCACCCAAGGGTTATCCCCTGGGTCTAAATTTGGTCGTAGCCGTGGTAGCAAAGAAAAGGAACGAGGGGCCTAAGCCCACCTCATCCCTGCCTCCGCCAAGAGCGCGAGAAAGGTCGAGCAAGGTGAGGAAACGACAAGGCTTGTTGCCGGGCAAAAAAAGGGGCGTTTGTCTTAAAGACAACAAGGATTCACTCCTTGTCGTGGATTCCTCCCGCGAACGAAAATCCCGACAAACATCCCTTTTTCATTAAAAAACATTCCGTACAGGTATAGTCCATACAAAATGAAAAACATGAAAAAGGGGGATTACAAGTTCTAAAGCTAGCAAAGGCCGAAGGCTTACAAGACTAAAAAGATATAAGGTGCCCGTAATCCCTTTCTTGTCCCTCTCCTCAAGAAATGGAGAAAGAAAGCAGAAGGGAAAAAGGGGCGCCTAGGCGAGCTACGAGTGGCAGAAGACACCAAGAGAACATCTCGGTGGCCGTCCAAGGGCTGGATGGTGATGGCGGCGCCGGAGGCAAAGCTCGAAGATGAGGCGGCAAGACGTCAACACGCGGCGAAGGCGTCGGTGCCCACGTACTCCGACTTGACGGCCTTGCCACCTGCCCTCTTCCTCCTCCGCAGCCTCCTTACGCCAGCCACCCAAGGAGACAACCCCGAGAAGTTCAAGGAGCCGGCAATGCGGATGATGGGTTCGCCTGTGCCGCCCGGAGCGGCGCCCGACACCTAGTCAGACCCGTCATCCTGCTACCCGCTGCCCTCGTCGTCGCTGCCGTTGTCTTCCTCGCCACTCTCGCTTGAGGAGAAATCTTCATCATCGGAGGAGCTCTCCACGCAGCACCTCACGCGGGTCCCGAAGTGCCCAAAGATCTTGACGGAGAGGAGGACACCCTCCATTAGTTTGAAATGGAGGGCGAGCCCATCCATCAAGTTGTGGAGGCGAGCGAAAGTCTTCCACCCTCGGTGAAGGTACATGACGTGGGGGGCGGGGAACTCGACGTCGACCCAGGTGCCACTGTTCCCGCAACCCCTCATGTGCAGCTGTAGCGCCTACGGCGGATCCAGCTCCATCTCCCGTGCAAATGGGGTCGGGAGGTGAAGGCGACGGCACAGTGGATGGTGCAGCCTGACGAAGAATTCGCAAGGCTTGTCCCCGGCATGGCCCTTCATCGGAGTTGGGGCCGCTGGAGGAGGCGAGGCTGACCTGCCGCCCCGTCCTCCTCTCCCTCGGGCACCACGACGGCCTCGAGCTCGCCCCCTCCCCCTTCCTCTAGCGGCCGGCTCCGCCGCTATGAGCTCTTGGGGAGGAGCGATGCGCTGCCTGGCCGAAACCCTCGCCGCCACCGATGAAGTGTCGCCACGCCCCCTCGCCATGGCAGAAGAAGGAAGGAAGCAGGAGTGGGGAGAGGCAGAGGGCAGAAGGATGAGGGGCACTGTCCCGCCCGCTCCCCTCTTTATAAAGAGGCAGGGACGAGGCTCGGCCGCCCCTCTCGACCAATCCGGCCTCTCAAAGTGACAGCAAGCGGTGCCGCAGACCGCCCTTCTAGCTCCATTGAAGGCGCATGGGAATCGACCCGCACGCGCGTGACTACCCACATCCCCTGCGCCTGTCACTCGCTCTGCATTATGCATGCAGCGAACGTGGCGCAAGGGGTGGGCGCAGTGGGACGCGTGGAACAACGGTTCCCTAGCAAGGGTAGTAAATGGGAGGCGGCCCAGCGGTCTTGGAGAGACACGCAAGCCGCCTCTTTACTGTCCACCGAAAGGTGACGCCAGCATGCCCATGTCATGCGCGCGCACGACCCCCACATCGCGCGTTCAACGCAGGTCGTAGGGAAGCGCAGCGGACGGAATAGTGGCTGCAGTAAAAATCCACCCCAACTGCCCGCACACCGTTCTGGGCCTGGCCCAACAACATGTTGTGCTTATGTGTGGCCCAGGCCCGGGGGCTCCTGTCGATGTACAAAAGTAGGGGCTCTGCTTTTGACCCCTCTACTTGTGCACGGGCAGTTAGTGCCTCCCGACACAGCCACGCATCACAGGGTAGGAAGGGGAAGCTGGAGAAAGGCCGAAGCCACAAGGCGAACAGAACAACAACAAGGACCAAGGCCACGAAGACCAAATGGGCGAAGCAGGTTTCCCCGGCAAGAACCCTTGCCGGGGCAACCTCCGCAGCCCCGACAAGACCCTTGTCGGGGCAGCTCGCCCACACTAGCTGAGCGAGCCACCCTTGAGCCCATCAATGCTAGACGAATGCATTGGACAGGGGCTCAGGAGGCACCTCCGTGGTGGTATGCAGATCTTTGTGAAGACATAAGATGCTCAAGATCAAATGGGGATAGGAAGGCAACCATCGTCACCAAAGAAACCCACGAGACCCCCGACAAGATCCTCGCCGGGGAAGTTAGCGCGCCGCGGCAAGGCCCTTGCCGGGCCACCCGGCAAGACCCTTGCCAGGCCACCCGACGAGACTCTTGCCAAGTGCACCGGCAGGGCCACTGCCAGGCCCGCACCAGCCAAGTCTTCACCGCCGTTCGCATACAGCTGCCGACCCAGCCAGCTGGGCAGACACCTGCATGGCAACATGCAACCCTTCATGGAGCCTCCACCACCGCGCCACCTCAGCTGCTTGCCTGCCTACATGGCACTGCATGCACCGCTGGCCAGGGCGCGTGTCGAAGCGAGGAGGAGCGGCAACGGATGGGACGGGCCTTGCTCAGCGAAGGGACACCTAAGCTTCGCATTAAATGCGTCTTGTCCTATAACACCAGCGATAAGCTCTCAACGATGTAGCACTTTCCACCTCCTGTGTGCCACTGTGGCAACCCCTTTCGTCTATAAAAGGAGGCTCATGGCACACTGAGAAGGGATTCGGCTCTTCGAACCTCAGAGCGCCTAGAGCTACTTCGAGAACCCAAGAACACTAATACATCCACCAAAGCAGGATCGTAGGGTTTTATGCATCTTTGTAGCCGAACCTGGGTAAATCCCCCTTTGTGTCATCTGCTAGTCCCTCTCTCCTCGCGATCCCCGCGCCCCGCAACCGTAGAAGGGATTCCAGTGATCCCATAGGTGTCATTTCCCACCGAAAACATTATTCTAAATAACATCAAGAAAATCCTAACAAAAGAAAATGACACTCCAAGAAAAACTCATATCATGTGAAGAATGAAAATATAGCTCCAAGTGAGGTTACCGATAATGTTGGAGACGAAAGAGGGGATGCCTTCCGGGGCATCCCCAAGCTTAGTTGCTTGGATCTTCCTTGAATATTACCTTGGGGTGCCTTGGGCATCCCCAAGCTTAGGTTATTTTTACTCCTTATTCTCCTCATGTCGATATCTCACCAAAAACTTGAAAACTTCAATCACATAAAACTTAACGGAACTTCGTGAGATAGGTTAGTATGATAGAGACAAATCATTCACTTTGGTACTGTCAAGACAAGATTCATAATTTTTCTCACACAATGCCTACTATATCTTATTATTTACACAATCTATATTAGGCAATATAAGCCATAGAAACTAGAAAACAAGCAAACTATGCATTGAAAACAGAATCTATCAAAAATAGAACATTTTATAATGACCTGGATACTTCGTATACTTCTATAACTCAAAAAATTCTGAAAATTTAGGACATTGCAGGAAATTTGTATATCAATCTTGTGTGCAAAAATCAGGATTTTATCGCGCTTCTATTAATTTTTAAAATTATTTTACTGGGTGCAAAAGTTTCTGTTTTTCAACAAGATCAAATCAACTATCATCCACACTATCCCAAAGGCTTTACTTGGTACTTTATTGAAACAAAATCAATAAAACATGATTACTACGGTAGCTTAATCATGTGAACATGCAAAAACAGTAGGTAAAAGTATTGGGTTGTCTCACAACAAGCACTGGTACAGTCGCTGCTATACAAACGGTTTTTAACCCCTTTCCGCGAGGCATTTGGAACCGCCGCCAAGTGAGTGTGGGCGATAGGGGGTCCTTCCCACACAACCCAGAAACCATCGGGGATATGCCCTCCTAGCACAGACGCTCGGCAAAATGAGGTCGTGTGCGACCGACATGCGCTCAAATATGGCTATACGTACAATAGTGTTAAAAAATACAATTATATAGGCGAAATCGTTTCCGGTCGTAAGTACATCCCACACAGTCAGTCCCAGCTAAACATTTTCGTTCGTATGTACAATCCACATAGTCCATCCAAGGAATACGTTTCCGTTAGTATGTACATCCCACACAGCTAATCCAAGAATTACCAAATGTCTGCGATGCGCACAACATCACAAACAGTCTATAATTTCAAAGCGTGTGTGATAAGGTGACTATCGCAAACATTTAAGAAGAAAGAACTGTGTGCAATGCTATTGTTAATCGCACATGTTTTTTCTTGGCTGATCATGTGTGCATTGGAGATTGATCACACATGTTTTTTCGTGGCTGATCATGTGTGCAGTGAGATTGTTCGCACACGTAGCAGATCCTAGAAACGTCTTTGATCTCCACGTCTATTACAGACGTTTCAGTTTCACCAACTGTGTGCAGTGTAATCCTTGATTAATCCCTTACTAATCCCTAGTTTAAAATCATATGCTTTGAATTTGATAGTAGGCATCACTTATTTCATATCCAACCATGTTTATTACAAATATAGGTTCAACCATGAATGCATAATTTGATGCACAGGTACATATACTGAAGAACTACAGAAGCACCAAGTAAAGAATGATGAACCACATTGTACTAAAGATTGTAAAGATAGAGGCAAAAGACATTCTGGTTGCTGGAGAAGCTGAAGCGGAATGCCCATATTGTGCCCTCCTCCATGCGTAATGTGCGCACGACTCAAGGCCAACCCCTTGTGATGGCTTCCCGTTCATCTTTTACTGTCTTCATTACGACTTCTCGATGCTCATTGTAGTCTGGATGAAATACTTTAACCTTCATTGCATGTCCACCAATCATGTACTTTGCGAGGTAATCTTGAGTGAACTGCTTCGGGAACCACTGCGAACGAAAAAAATTCAGACATTGTTGTCTAACAACTCAATATGGGCAGTAAAAAGAGAAGGCTACAGAGTTTGTAGTTACCATCCTACAACTCACTTTTGTGTTGGATAGAGCATAAACAAATAATTTGCTTGCCACCATTCGTATCTTTTTGCTAATAATCATTATCAGTTTCCTCACTTGATGCTTGTTCATGAATATCTCATTGCCCCATATGCAAAAAGGGTCAACGTGTGGATCCTTGCCAATGGCATATGTACTTACAAGCAACAAGTCAATATTAGAAGCTAACAAGTGTCCATGCCTGGATCTATATGCACTACATTATGGAATGACGGGGGAGTACAAGCCGAGGGATGAAGCTAACCTCGGCAAAAAATGGTGGCCACTCCCGTTGTTGTCCTGCATAAGTAGTGGAAATGCATGATAAGTATAGCAACCTTAACATCAAACAAATATAGCAAAGGTAAACAATATCATCTCCAAATGATAGCTTGAATGTGTTGGTTTCAGCATGCTGTTAAAGCATATATAAAATGGAAGGCAATGTTATCGGCAGCAGGCTTAACAACCATCAAATATTGCAATTCAAACTGGTATTGTTGAAAATGAATAGAACGTAGGTAATGCTTAAACATCAATGGATAAATGTGTAAAACTGAAATAAAGGGCATGTGTTAACTACACCAGGCATAACTGGAACCAAATATAGCCGTTCAAACTGGTATTGATGCAGTCGAGCGGCACAGTTCTGACTTGCACATAATGAACAACACATTGTGAATAACTGAAATAAACAAGGCATAAATGATCAGTATAACAACCAAATATAGCCATTGAAAACTGGACAGAGTCTCACTGCAACCAACCTAACAAGCAAATACAAATAAACATGGCATATGCTTGAAAACTGGACAAATGCTCACTGCAACCAATCTAACAAGCAAATACAGATAAACAAGGCATCTGCTTGAAAACTGGACAAATGATAAATAAACAACCTAACAACCAAATACAGATAAACAAGGCATCTCCTTGATAACTGGACAAATGCTCATTGCCAGCAAACTAAGAACCAAATACATATAAACAAGGCAACGGCTCGATAACTGGAAAAATTCTCACTACAACCAACCTAACAACCAGACATAGATAAACAAGGCATCTACTCGCTATAAACAACCAAATATAGCCATTCGTGAAACTGAAGTGGACAATTCATACTTAGACATCACATAGCCCTATTGAACAATACATTTTTGCATAACTGAAATAATTAAACACAACACAATTATAGCATCGCACGGCAAATGCTACTACAACAAAGGGTATGCGTTGGCAAGCTAGAAAAGGTAAGATTTGCTAATAGGATGTTGCCTCACATTTCATGGATGGGATCCTTCCAGTTGGAAGAGCACAGACCCATGGTGCACTCTCTGATGTCACAGATGGGATGTTTCACCTTGGAAGAACCTTTATGGGTGCCCTCCTCGTGGTCGTGGTCGTGGTCGATGAGATCTGACTTGGCAATTAAGGATCCCAAGCCGCCGTCGTAGAACGTGTGCTTTAGAAATGACAAAATGGGCTCGATGGCGTATAGGATCACAAATCCTTGTCCGCTTGGCAGAGAAGATCAGCGGCCGGGCCATCGAATAGATCTATGGTGGTTGAACCAGAGGGGTTGGGGATGGACCACGTAACCTGGGACATGGCCCGTGTGAAGCCATCGCTGTTGACGAGCTTGATGTCGTAGCCAGCTTTCTCGAGATACAGAATACGCAAGCCCGCTGACATGAAGCCTTCGACATGGCAACATAGTCAACATCTTCGCCTGCTTCTGCGGCAACGTGTTGCTCTGGGATCAACAGGTCAGGGCGAACGGCGACCACCTCGCCAACGTCCGCCGGAGAGGCCATGATAAACCTCTTCTTGGCCGAACGCTCGTCGGGCTCCCCGAGATACGTGGTCGAGCTTAGGATGTGACATTCTGGAGTAGGTGATGTGGATCTGGCGGGGAGGGACACTGCAGGCCTCATCTAAAAATCAGGGAGTGAGGCGATGGTATGGGAATCGCTGGGTAACCTGAACTTTATTATCTAAGCTAGGAGGAACGGGCAGATCAGCATGGGCTGGCGGCGGTGCCGATGGAGGCAGCGAGCTAGGGTTTGAGGGGGGAAGGGACGGGTGGGGAGACTGTGGAGAGGGGGAATGGTGGTGTTTGAGGATACGCCACAGCTACTGAAAGTTTTAGTAATGGTGGGTGGAGATGGTGGTGGACGAGGGAGGGCGACGGTTCAAATGCCTCGGCTACTGCAATTTTACTATAAGGTCGGTGCTGGAGGAGTGTGGGCGATAGTTCAAGTACGACCGCTACTAAAATTTGGGTAAAGGAATTGATGCGGGGCGGGAGTGCCCAAGATCACGCACGGTCCAATAAGAATATGCGTGTATGATAATAAGGAAAAGTGGCGGAACCGCCGATTTTTGAAACGCACAAGGCGGGTAGTTTGTTTTTATATTTCTAGCTAGCTGGTCTATCGCACACGTTCATCCTAATTTCTAAATAAACTTACCCACCTTTAGATTGCGCAGTCGTGGCGATTTCGTGGTGATTTTACACCGCTCTTGCATCGCACATGGTTAAGCCAGTACCTGCACCATTAGCTTGCGCTTGCGCAGTCGTGGTGATTTTACAGCGCACTTGCATCGCACACGGTTAGGGCAGTACCTGCACCATTTACTCGCACTTGCACAGTTGTGGTGATTTTACAGCGCACTTGCATCGCACACGGTTAAGCCAGTACCTGCACCATTTTCTCGCGCTTGCGCAGTCGTGGTGATTTTACAGCGCACTTGCATCGCACACGGTTAAGCCAGTACCTACACCATTTGCTCGTGCTTGCGCAGTCGTGGTGATTTTGCAGCGCACTTGCATCGCACATGGTTAAGCCAGTACCTGCACCATTTGCTCACGCTTGCGCAGTCGTGGTGATTTTACATCGCACTTGCATCGCACATGGTTAAGCAAGTACCTGCACCATTTGCTCGCGCTTGGACAGTCGTGGTGATTTTACAGCGCACTTGCATCACACGCGGTTAAGCCAGTACTGCACCATTTGCTCGCGCTTGCGCAGACGTGGTGATTTTACAGCAAAAAAATAAGCCAGTACCTGCACAATTTTCTCGCGCTTGCGCAGTCGTGGTGATTTTACAGTGCACTTGAGGGAGTCCTGGATTAGGGGGTCCTCGGACGGGCGGACTATATGCTTATGCCGGACTGTTGGACTATGAAGATACAAGATTGAAGACTTCATCCTGTGTCCGGGTGGGACTCTCCTTTGCGTGGAAGGCAAGCTTGGAAATTCGGATATGTAGATTCCCTTCTTCATAACCGACTCTATGTAACCCTAGCCCCCTCCTTGTCTATATAAACCGGAGGGTTTAGTCCGTAGGACAAGGACAATCATAATCATAGGCTAGCTTCTAGGGTTTAGCCTCTATGATCTCGTGGTAGATCAACTCTTGTAATACTCATATCATAAAGATCAATCAAGCAGGAAGTAGGGTATTACCTCCATAGAGAGGACCCGAACCTGGGTAAACATCGTGTCCCCCGCCTCCTGTTACCATTAGCCTTAGACGCACAGTTCGGGACCCCCTACCGGAGATTCGCCGATTTTGACACCGACATTGGTGCTAATATTGAGAGTTCCACTGTGTCGTCACCATAAGGCTTGATGGCCCCTTCAATCATCTACAATGATATGGTCCAGGATGAGGTTTTCCTCCCCAGACATATCTTCGTATTCGGCGGCTTCCCACTGCGGGCCAACTCGCTTGGCCATCTGTAGAAGATCGATAGCTACGCCCCTGGCCAGCAGGTCAGGTTTGGAAGCCTGAATTACACTGCCGACATCCGCGAAGACTTGATCTTCGACGGATTCGAACACATGATAGGCGCACCCTACAATCGCGATGAGCATGACCTAGATCTGCCATCAGATGTTGTTCACGAGATCACACCTGTAGTTGCCCCAGCTTTAAATCTAGCGCAGATCGTGCCATCCGAGGACGGGAGGATGGACCCCTCCATGGAGGCCGCACACTCAACGGCGAGCCGAACACAGATTTCACTTCCAATGAGGTCTGCGTCATCGGACCCTTGGACTCTCTTAGGCCATAGGCTCCGAACCGCGTGCATCTGTGCCCATCAGATCTAACTGGGCACCGATCATGGAGTTTAGCTCCGCAGATATCTTTCAGCACTCGCCCTTGGGCGACGTGCTAAACTCATTAAAATCTCTCTCCCTGTCAAGAGACTCTTGGCCGAACTATGTCCGACTTGAGTGGGAAGCGGACGACGAAGGAATTCGTTACCCACCCACCACCAACTTAATAGCCACTGTCGATGACTTAACCGACATGCTTGATTTCGACTCCGAAGACATCGACGGTATGGACGGCGATGCCGGAGAAGAACATGAACCACCGCCGACAGGGCGCTGGACAGCCACCTCATCATATGACATATATATGGCGGACACACCCAAAGAAAACAATGGCGAGGATCAAAAGGATGCAACGGAGGGTGATCCTCTTGAGAAGCATCCTAAGCGCCGACGTCAGCGCCGACGCTCTAAACCCCGCCATAGAGAAAACAGCGATACTGACACAAGAGACAATAGCACTCCGGATGATGCCGAAGACGAAAACAATCCCGCCCAGCCAAGCTTCGAGTAGTCCAGACGGGAGGATGGGCAAGCTAGCTTTGATGAACAGGCAATGGACAAAGACTCGGAGGATGACAATTACATGCCCCTCTCTGAAGACGAGGTGAGCCTCGATGACGAATAATTTACCGTGCCTCAGGATCCCGTCGAGCAGGAGTGCTACAAGCGCCGGCTTATAGACACTGCAAAGAGACTGAAGAAAAAACAGCACGAGCTTGAAGCTGATCAAGATCTGCTCACTGACAGATGGACTGAGGTCCTGGCGGCCGAGGAATATGGACTCGAGCGCCCAACCAAAAGTTACCTGAGGCACAGGTTGTTACCTCAATTCGAGGACGAGGCACTAGAGCCTATACTACCAGCGCAGGATGCGGCTGATCGACCACCTCGTGGCCAAGACAAAGCGGCATATCAACCCGAACACCAGCCCGCACCCCGTCGCCGAACAAATATAAACATGAAGGCCCGGGGCTACACGCATGACCTGCGAGACGAATTGGAAAACAAAGTTGGACAGTCAAGATCGATCTACGGATCGGGGGGGCATGCCCCAATGCGTGACGATGACTGCCACACCGGATATACTAAACACAAATCCATCCAGGCCGAATACAGCAGACTAGACTCATTCGAACTGCATCGCAATGTAGCCCGGCATAGAGGCGCCGCACACCCCCTATGCTTCACTAATAAAGTAATGGAGCATGAATTCCTAGAAGGGTTTAAACTCGTGAACATCGAACCATATGATGGGACAACAGACCCTGCGGTATGGATCAAAGATTTCCTTCTCCACATTCACATGGCCCGCGGTGATGATCTACATGCCATCAAGTACCTCCCACTAAAACTCAAGGGACCAGCTTGGCATTGGCTGAATAGTCTGCCGGCAAACTCCATTGACAGTTGGGAGAACCTGGAAGACGCATTCCTCAACAACTTCCAGGGCACTTATGTGCGAACACCGGACGTTGATGACTTAAGTCACATAACCCAACAGCCCGGAGAGTCAGCCAGGAAATTGTGGACTTGGTTCTTAACTAAAAAGGATCAAATCATTGACTGTCCGGATGCCGAAGCCCTAGCGGCCTTTAAGCATAACATCCATGACGAGTGTCTTGCCCGACACCTTGGCCAAGAGAAGCCGAAATCCATGGCAGCCCTTACGACACTCATGACCCGCTTTTGTGCGGGAGAGGACAGGTGGTTGGCTCGTAGCAACAACACATCTAGAAATCCTGGCACTTAAGACGCCAGAGATAGCAACGGCAAGCCCCGGCGCAACAGACGCGAGCATCGCAATAATGGCAATAATGCCGAAGACATGACCGTCAATGCCGGATTCAGTGGCTCCAAGTTCGGTCAACGGAAAAAGCCATTTAAAAGAAACAATCCGGGCCCGTCCAGTCTGGACCGCATACTCGATCGCTCATGTCAAATCCACGGCACCCCCGATAAACCAGCCAACCACACCAACAGAGAATGTTGGGTATTTAAATAGGTCGGCAAGCTAAATGCCAAAAACAAAGAAAAGAGGTCGCATAGTGATGGCAACGAGGAACCCCGGCTACTGAACACAGGGGGACAGAAGAAATTTCCTCCCCAAGCAAAAACAGTAAATATGATATACGCCACCCATATCCCCAAGCGGGAGCGGAAGCGCGCACTAAGGGACGTCTACGCGATGGAGCCAGTGGCCCCAAAGTTCAACCTATGGTCTTCCTGTCCGATCACCTTTGATCGCAGGGACCATCCGACCAGTATCCGTCATGGCGGCTCAGCCGCACTGGTCCTTGACCCTATCATTAACGGATTCCACCTCACACGAGTCCTCATGGACGATGGCAGCAGCCTGAACCTGCTCTATCAGGATACAATGCGCAAAATGGGTATCGATCCCTCAAGGATCAAACCCACCAAACCCACCTTCAAAGGTGTCATACCAGGTGTAGAGGCCTGTTGTACAGGCTCAATCACACTGGAAGTGGTCTTCGGATCCATGGACAACTTCCGAAGCGAGGAGTTATCTTCGACATCGTCCCCTTCTGCAGTGGCTATCATGCACTGCTAGGATGAACCACATTCGCTTGATTCAATGCGGTGCCACACTATGCCTACCTCAAGCTCAAGATGCCTGGACCCTGCAGTGTTATAACAGTCAATGAAAATATAGAGCACTCCCTCCGTATGGAGGAGCACACTGCAGCCCTTGCAGCAGAAGTACAGAGCAGCCTCCTTAGATAGACCCTCAATTTGGCAATAAAGTCCCCGGACACCGTCAAGCGAGTCCGGAGTACTCTGCAACAGGATCGTCTGGCCTGTCCAGAGCTTGCCTAGCAATTCAGCCTCTGTCCTAGTCCCAGTCAAGTGGTGAAATTTGTGCCGCGCGTACATAATTACGCACTTAAATACCATGGGCATAGATGGGGGCATAGCTAGACTGCGGTCCACAATGCGGCTCAACCACCCCAGGATCCGCATACCTTCACCTTTTTCTTTCTTTCAGGTCCCTCTCTTCTTGAGGCTCTTCTGATAACCTGATTATCAGACCCATCATGGGATGGAAACAACAAGGAAGCAAGGACTTTGACGTACAAGGAAATCCCCATGTGGTCTTTGATAACGATCGCTATACCTGTTTTACATACCCACACGCTGCTCGCTCTTAGTTAGGGCATGTCAAATAGTCCTATTTGCTTATCGCACTACTTGTATACATACGCCTTAACGTATCATTCAAATAAAAATGGAAAATAATGTACAGCGTCAGCTTATTACTACATTTCTTTTTTTCCTTGACTGTTTATTTACTACAAATCGCACCCGTACATTCTGGTACGTTCAGTTTGCCAGGGGCTTCAGTGTACCCCATAACACGACAAGAAAGTCCGAACACTTTCGACAGTGCGGTACCCCGAACTTATAGCATTATATGCATCAACTCTGAATCATGTCTTCGGTTGATAGTTGGGTTGCCCGGCTCCTATGCTTGCTACCCTATGTTCCGCTATATCTAGTAAAGGGAGAACTACTGTGATTGTGTCCCGGTTCTTCCGGACGAGCACCTCACTAGAGAAACCGAAAACTGACTGTCATGATGCGGCGAGAGCTGGTCACTGTTCGAGAGGTTTCAAATCCTTAAAGATTTTTTCCGCTTCATGCGAGGAATCGGTCTTTGTCCGATTTAGGCGTGTATAGCGCCCCAAGTTCAGCCTTTCGAATACCAGGGGCTACGCCAAAATTTAAAATTATAGAACTTCTATGGCTAAGTGAGGGTAATCAAGATGTACAGTCTGATTGCCTTGTTCGTTGCACTAAACACCTCCTTAAAGGACCAAAAACTTGGATAAAGAGTGTTTAGATTTATCCCAAACACCCCTGTACTAGTTACATGGGGGCAGAAGCCAATGACTGCCCAACTCTCAGATTTTGTAAACGGCCGCACATGAGGTAAAATTTTAAATCAACAAGCATTATATTGCACAAATGAACCATTTTCATATTACAGGATAAAATGAGTGCATTCATTCAAAGATTACATCCTTAGTACATTGTTCTGCCACAAGGCGGGAGCCCTTCAGGACACTGTCATAATAATTTTCGGGCTGGCGGTGCTCCTTGCCCTTCGGTGGCCCCTCGGTCATCAGCGCCGTGGCATCCATCTTCGCTCAATGCATCTTTGCACAGGCAAAGGCCATCCGCACACCTTCAATTCAAACCGACCGCTTTACGACTTCAAGTCGTGGGCAGGCACTCACAAGCCGCTTCACGGGACCGAAGTAGCTGCTGGGCATAGGCTCGGCAGGCCACAGTCGGACTATGAGGTCCTTCATGGCCAGTTCGGCTGCCTTGTGCAGCTCGACCAGTTGCTTCAGCTGGTCGCTCAAGGGCATCGGATGTTCTGTCCCAAGATACTGAGACCAGAACAACTTCTCTGTTAAGCTCCCTTCTTCGGCTCGGTACAACTCCGCGGCATCTGATATGCTGCGCGACAGATCCGCAAACGCTCTTGGAGAACTCCAAATTCGGGTAAGTAAAAGGAAAGTCTCCTTCACATGCTTGCTTTGCATAACAAATGCCTTACCCGCCGCAATCTTCTTGGCCGCCTGGATCTCCTGGAGGGCCTTCTGGGCTTTAGCTTTGGTGTCTTGCACGCTCTGGTGGGCCTTAGCAAAGCTCGGACTCTTGAGTCTTAGAGTCACGCTCCAAGGTCTCGTACTTCTGGACGAAATCCTGGAGCTCTTGCTGGACCTCGCTGACCTGGGCTTCTTGCTTCTCGTGCACGGCGCGTTCCTTGGCCGCTTTGTCTTCGGCCTCGGCCAGCACCTTCTTAAGGGACACCACTTCGGTCGTGGCCCCTATAAACATTCATGACGCTTTTATCAGCAACAACCATTTATCTTTAATAAGTATACGGGCAGGGTATTTCGTACCTTGACTTTCCTCCAGCTGCCTCTTCACGAGGATGAGCTCTCCCTCGGCCCGCTCCAGGTCCTGCTTTAGTCTAGAGACCTCTGCAGTACGAGCGGCGTCGGCCAGCAGCGATGCCTACATATTCACATAGACATCTTATATTAGACTCCTACGAATATTATTTGATCCTCTATTCGGCTTTTCTTTCCAAACACCAAACAGAGCATCAGGGGCAACTGTCTACACGGTGATATTCTCTCACAATTTTATTACTTACCTCAAAGCCTGTTAGAAGGCTAGCGCAGGCTTCGGTCAATCCACTTTTGGCGGACCGGACCTTCTCAATCACCGTACTCATAAGAGTATGGTGTTCTTCATCAATGGAAGCGATGCGAAGCATTTCCAGCAAGTTGTCCGATGCCTCTGGATGGATAGAGGTCATCGGTGCAGGCGGCTCGCCCTCCTTAGAGAGAGGCTGCCCGCCTGAATCCGGAACCACTTGGGTTTTCGGAGCCGTATTCGGCTGGGGGCCAAACTGGCTGTGCCCCCCCATTATCGGAGTCCATGGGGATCTTCCCCCCATGTGCCCGGCGACTGGGATTTCGCCTGGGGCGTCTCCATAACTGTCTCCCCTTGTCCTGGTATCCTTCGAGACAACACCTCGGTGTCGTCCGTGGCCCTCGGGGAGGAGGCTGTCGGAAGTGAATCGTTGTTCATCGCCGACGGGTCCAGAGACCCCTCCAAAGAGGAGGATATTTCGATGTTGGATTTGGCTGGACTCCAGGTGCATGTCTGGCATGATAAGAAGCGATAAAGCAAACATACCGGAAATACTATTGTGTCCGGATACTTACAACTTAGCCAGGGGCTTGTCCCTGGGCTCCCACTCCTTGCCGTTGTTGGTGGCTGCGGTGGAGTGGTCCAGAAGGAAGGTTTTTCCCTTCTTGGATACCTTGGCCTCCCCGTGCGTGGCGGCCTTCCTCTTCTTTCTCCCTCCATTGGGGGGGATGGATTTCCTCCTCCTCCTCCTTGTCTTCAGTGGAGGAGTGTGTCTTGGTGTCTTCGGACGTCATGTCCGATGCAACCTTGCGCTGGAGACCTTCTCTGGTCCTCGCGGCCGTCTTCTTGGCCTTCTTCTCTGGCACCTCATAGGGCGCCAGAAACAACATCTTCGTTAGAAGAGGTGATTCTGGATCCTTAGGTAGCGGAGCCGGATAGTCAATCTGCTCTGCTATCGCTACCCAGGCCTATAAAATCGGCATGGAGGCTTAGATTCCTCCCGCGGATGTGCTGGTAAAAGGCATATCTTGCAAAATATGAAAATTTACCGGATTGGCTCGGTGTTTTGCGCTGAGTCCGCGATCTTCGGTTATGGGCGGTGGTACCTTGTTGGCCTTGAAAAGCACCTTCTGGACGTCTTCGTGCATCGTGCCGAAGAGCTCTTGCAGCGTATGGTGTTCGGCCGGGTCAAACTCCCACAAATTGCAAACCCGTCTCTGACATGGAAGGATCCAGCGGAGGAGCATAACCTGGACCACGTTGACGAGCTTGATTTTCTTGCTTATCATATTTTGGACGTAGGTCTGAAGTTTGGTCAGTTCCTCCGCTGAGCCCTAGGCTAAGCCCTTCTCTTTCCAGGAGGTGAGCCGCATGGGGATGCCAGATCGAAATTCGGGGGTCGCCGCCCAGTTAGCATCGCGCGACTCGGTGATGTAGAACCACCCCGATTGCCACCCCTTCACAGTCTCCACAGAGGAGCCTTCGGGCCAGGTGACATTGGGCATCTTTCCCACCATGGCACCCCCACAATCCGCTTGTTGGCCACCCACCACCTTTGGCTTCACATTGAAGGTCTTCAGCCATAGGCCAAAGTGGGGCGTGATTCGGAGGAAGGCCTCGCACACGATGATAAACACCGAGATGTTGAGGAGGAAGTTGGGGGCCAAATCATGGAAGTCCAGCCCGTAGTAGAACATTAGTCCGCGGACGAACGGGTGGAGGGGGAATCCCAGCCCGCTGACGAAGTGAGAGAGGAATACTACCCTTTCCTGGGGTTTCAGGGTAGGGATGATCTGCCCTTCGGTTGGAAGTCGATGCGCGATGTCTATGGATAGGTATCCGGCCTCCCGAAGCTTCTTGATGTCCTCCTTCATAACGGAGGAAGCCATCCACTTGCCTCTCACTCCGGACATGTTCAGAATGATTTTGTGGAGAAGGTGAAGGCTTGGGCGTTGGAGCTCTAGAATGGATGAGCAGAGGAAGAAGAAGGCATGGGTGAAAAAGGGGAATCCTTGTCTCTTTATAAAGGCAGTAGAAATCATGCGCCTCCCTACTAGCCCTGGAAACTCGCTTATTCCCCAAGCACCGTGTTAATGGCATAGTTGGGTTACCCACACCCATATTGATGAAAATCCCACGATAAGGGGAGAGGATCTCTGCTTCGACAAGACGTGCCAATAAAACCGCCTCGCAAGAGGTGCAGTAGCAGGTTGAGAAAATGGTTCGAATAATGACCGAGCCATGGCGTGATGTCACGCTATGGAAAAGTTGTCAGCAGATTAGACCCGAGGAATATTGTGCTCTCTACGATGGTGTGTGGAATTTGTTTTGCAAAGCTGGAGACGATTCTTATGTTCAAGATCTACTTTGGAGTATTCGGAGAAGGAACCCGCCTTGCAATGCCGAAGACAGTCTGCACGCCGGACTCATCACCATTGAAGCCTAGTTCAGGGGCTACTAAGGGAGTCCTAAATTAGGGGGTGATACGTCTCCAACGGATCTATAATTTATGAAGCATTCATGCTATTTTATTATTTGCTTTGAATGTTTATGGGCTTTATTACACACTTTTATATTATTTTTGGGACTAACCTATTAACCCGAGGCCCAACCCATATTGCTATTTTCTTGCCTATTTCAGTGTTTCGAAGAAAAGGGATATCAAATGGAGTCCAAACAGAATGAAACCTTCAGGAGCGTTATCTTTGGAATGGAAGCGATCCAGGAGACTTGGAGTTGAAGTCAAAGAAGCTTTGAGGTGGCCACGAGGGTGGGGGCACCCCCCTACTGGGTGCGCCCCCTGTCTCGTGGGCCCCTCGAGACTCCCTCGACCGACTTCTTTCGCTTATATATTCCCATATACCCTAAAAACATCGAAGCGAACAATAGATCGGGAGTTCCGCCGCCGCAAGCCTCTGTAGCCACCAAAAACCTCTCAGGAGCCTGTTCCGGCACCCTGCCGGAGGGGGGAACCCTCACTGGTGGCCATCTTCATCATCTCAGTGCTCTCCATGACGAGGAGGGAGTAGTTCACCCTCGGGGCTAAGGGTATGTACCAGTAGCTATGTGTTTTATCTCTCTCTCTCTCCCGTGTTCTCTCTATGGCACGATCTTGATGTATCGCGAGCTTTGCTATTATAGTTGGATCTTATGATGTTTCTCCCCTCTACTCTCTTGTGATGAATTGAGTTTTCCCTTTGAGGTTATCTTATAGGATTCAGTCTTTAAGGATTTGAGAACACTTTATGTATGTCTTGCCGTGCTTATCTGTGGTGACAATGGGATATCACGTGATCCAGTTGATGTACGTTTTGGTGATCAACTTGCGGGTTCCGCCCATGAACCTATGCATAGGGGTTGGCACACGTTTTTGTTTTGACTCTCCGGTAGAAACTTTGAGGCACTCTTTGAAGTACTTTGTGTTGGTTGAATAGATGAATTTGAGATTGTGTTATGCATATCGTATAATCATGCCCACGGATACTTGAGGGGACAATGGAGTATTTAGGTGACATTAGGGTTTTGGTTGATTTGTGTCTTAAGGTGTTATTCTAGTATGAACTCTATGATAGATTGAACGAAAAGAATAGCTTCATGTTATTTTACTACGGACTCTTGAATAGATAGAGCAGAAAGAATAACTTTGAGGTGGTTTCGTACCCTACCATAATCTCTTCGTTTGTTCTCATCTATTAGTGGCTTTGGAGTGACTCTTTGTTGCATGTTGATGGATAGTTATGTGATCCAGTTATGTTATTATTGTTGAGAGAACTTGCACTAGTGAAAGTATGAACCCTAGGCCTTGTTTCCTACCATTGCAATACCGTTTACGCTCACTTTTATCATTAGTTACCTTGCTGTTTTTATATTTTTGGATTACAAAAACCTATATCTACCATCCATATTGCACTTGTATAACCATATCTTCGCCGAACTAGTGCACCTATACAATTTACCATTGTATTGGGTGTGTTGGGGACACAAGAGACTCTTTGTTATTTGGTTGCAGGATTGTTTGAGAGAGACCATCTTCATCCTATGCCTCCCACGGATTGATAAACCTTAGGTCATCCACTTGAGGGAAATTTGCTACTGTCCTACAAACCTCTGCACTTGGAGGCCCAACAACGTCTACAAGAAGAAGGTTGTGTAGTAGACATCAAGCTCTTTTCTGGCGCCGTTGCCGTGGAGGCTAGGTAAGCGGCACTCACACCCCGTCAACTAAGCTCTTTTCTGGCGTTGTTGCCGGGGAGGTGAGTGCTTGAAGGTATATCTTTAGATCTTGCAATCGAATCTTTTTGTTTCTTGTTTTATCACTAGTTTAGTTTATAAAAGAAAACTATAAAAAATGGAACTGAGTTTGCCTCATATGCTTCATTTTTTAATGTCTTTCGTGAAACTAAGGATTCCGATAATTGTGCTCAATTGCTAGAGGAAGAATGCATTAGAATGTTTTGCACTAAATATTTGAATGATGAGCATGATTGCAATGTTGTTAGTATGAATTCCTTGAATATCCATGATGCTAATGATATGCAAAGCTACAAGCTTGGGGAAGCTATGTTTGATGAAGATGATATTTTTTGTCCCCCAAACTTTGATGAGAATATTTATTATGATGAAAGCATGCCTCCTATTTATGATGATTATATTGATGAAAGTGGGTTTGGAAGAGTGTCAACTTTAGGAAGTAACGATCCCACTATTTTGGAGGATGTTGAATCTTATTGTGATGAATATGAAAGTGGATTTGGAAGAGTGTCAACTTTATTTAGTGATGATTCCACTATTTTGGAAGAGGTTCCAATTGATTATGAGAACAAAGTTGATATCTATGATGATTATTGTGATGACTTGTATGCTACTAAGAATAATGATAACCATGAAACTTGTCATCATGATTTTAGTTTTCAATTGGATTATGCTTCACATGATAGTTATTTTGTTGAGTTTGCTCCCACTACTATTGATGAGAATAAATTTGCTTATGTGGATAGTAGTAAATTTTCTATGCTTGTAGATCATGAAGAGAATGCTTTATGTGCTGGTTATATTGTTGAATTCATTCATGATGCTACTGAAAATTATTATGAGGGAAGAACATATGCTTGTAGGAATTGCAATAATGTCAAGTTTCCTCTCTATGTGCTTAAAATCTTGAAGTTATGCTTGTTTTGCTTTCCTATGCTAGTTGATTATTGTTCCCATAAGTTGTTTGCTCACAAAACCCCTATGCATAGTAAGTGGGTTAGACTTAAATGTGCTAGTCATATGCTTCATGATGCTCCCGTTATGTTTCAATTCTTATCTTTTATGTGAGCATCATTGTCATCATCATGCGTAGCTAGAAAGTCATTAAAGAAAAGCGCTTGTTGGGAGACAACCCAATATTTATCCTTACTGTTTTTGTGTGTTCACATGATTATGCTACTGTAGTAATCATGTTTTATAGATTTTGTTTCAATAAAGTGCCAAGTAAGACCTTTAGGATAGCTTATGGTGATAGTTGTGTTGATCCTGCTGAAAATCAGAAACTTTTGCACCCAGTAAATTAGTTTTGATAATTCATAGAAACGTGCCTCTGATATGATTCTTTTTTTCCCTAGATTTTTACACAAATTTCTTAGGACTTCCTAATTTGGTAGGATTTTTGGAGTTCCAGAAGTATACGTTTGATACAGATTACTACAGACTGTTCTGTTTTTGACAGATTCCGTTTTCTATGTGTTGTTTGCTTATTTTGATGAATCTATGAGTAGTATCGGAGGGTATGAACCATAGAGAAGTTGCAATACAGTAGATATTACACCAATATGAATTTAGAATAAGTTCATTACAGTACCTAAGTGGTGGTTTTATTTTCTTATACTAACGGGGCTTACGAGTTTTCTGTTGAGTTTTGTGTTGTGGAGTTTTCAAGTCTTGGGTAAGGATTCGATGTACTATTGAATAAGGAGTGGAAAGAGCCTAAGCTTGGGGATTCCCAAGGCACCCCAAGGTAATATTCAAGGACAACCAAGAGCCTAAGCTTGGGGATGCCCCGGATGGCATCCCCTCCTTCGTCTTCGTCTATCGGTAACTTTACTTGGAGCTATATTTTTATTCACCACATGATATGTGTTTTGCTTGGAGCATCATTTTATTTTGTTAGAATTTGCTTGATGTTATTTAGAATAATGTTTTGCATCTTTATTTTCAATAAAAATGTCAAGGATAGCCTTTACCATGCTTATTTTGCTAGTATACATGTTGCTGTTTGAAAACAGAAAGTTTACCGCTGTTGCAAAAATTCCCTAGAAAAGTCAGAGAATGGTATAATGTTGAAACTTTTTGTATATTGAGATATGATAAATATTCTACAGTGAGGTATTTTTCTAATAATGTTTGGAGTTAGGTAAGTATGATGAATCTTGCATTCTTTACAGACTATACTGTTTTGGCAGATTGCTGTTATGTTTGCATTGTTTGCATATGTTTGCTTGTTTAATGATTCTATTTGAGGATAGGAGTATTAAATATGTAGAGGCATTTAGTATAGAATGTTGAATAATATTTTTAGTGATTTGTTACAGTAGAAAATGGTAAGGTTTTGCATTGGTTTATACTAACCTATCTCACGAGTTCTTGTTGAGTTTGGTGCGGATGAAGCTTTCGAGATTTAGGAAACCGAGATATAAAAGGAATTAAGGAGACACAAAAGATCAAGCTTGGGGATGCCCAAGGCACCCCAATATAATATTTCAATAAGTCTCAAGCATCTAAACTTGGGGATGCCCCGGTAGGCATCCCACCTCTCTTCTTCAATAACTATCGGTTAGTATTGATTGAACCTAAGTTTCTGCTTCTTCACATGAGTTGTGCTATCCTTGCAATGTCATTTTATTTTGCTTTGCTTGTTGTTTGAATAAAATACCAAGATCTGAAATTCTTAAATGAGAGAGAGTCTTCACATAGTTACATAATTATTTAACTACTCATTGATCTTCACTTATATCTTGTTGGAGTAGTTTGTCATTTACTCGTGTGCTTCACTTATATCCTATGAGTAAATGGTTGAATGAGTTGAATGTCATAAATCTGAAATTTATATGTCTCATTTGCTTATCCCATGGGGAGTAATGACTTCACATCTAAGAAGTAGAGGTTGTAAATTTATTGAAGGTTTGCAAGCATTGTATTGGTCACTTCAACAATTCATGAAAGAATATTGAAGGAAGAGAAATTTCACATATAAATATACTATCTTGGACATCTTTTATAATTGTGAGCACTCATTAAAGTATGACATGCTAAAGAGTTGATGTTGGACAAGGAAGACAACATAATAGGTTATGTTTTCTCACATCTCAGTTAAAGTATATTGTCATGGATCATTCAAACATGTTGAGCTTTCCTTTCCCCCTCATGCTAGCCAAAATTCCTTGCACCAAGTAGAGATACTACTTGTGCTTCCAAATATCCTTAAACCCAGTTTTTGCCATGAGAGTCCACCATACCTACCTATGGATTGAGTAAGATCCTTCAAGTAAGTTGTCATGTTGCAAGCAATAAAAATTGCTCTCTAAATATGTATGACTTATTAGTGCAGAGAAAATAAGCTTTATACGATCGTGTGATATGGAAGTAATAAAAGCGACAGACTGCATAGTAAAGGTTCATATCACAAGTGGCAATATAAAGTGACGTTCTTTTGCATTAAGATTTTGTGCATCCAACCCTAAAAGCACATGACAACCTCTGCTTCCCTCTGTGAAGGGCCTATCTTTTACTTTATGTCTTTTACTTTATGCAAGAGTCAAGGTGATCTTCACCTTTTCCCTTTTTCATTTTATCCTTTGGCAAGCACCTCGTGTTGGAAAGATCCTGATATATATATATATATATATATATATATATATATATATATATATATATATATATATATATATATATATATATATATATATCCAATTGGTTGTAAGTTCGCATGAATTATTATTGTTGACATCACCCAAAGGTGAATACGTTGGGAGGCAACACTATAAGCCCCTATCTTTCTCAGTGTCCGATTAAAACTCCATAACCATACGTATTGCGTGAGTGTTAGCAATTGTAGAAGACTATATGATAGTTGAGTATGTGGAGTTTGCTAAATCAAAGCTCTAACATAGACCCTTCCTGAAAATAAGATGAATTGTAATTATTTGATGACTGAGAATTAAGTTTGCTAGTTTTCAAGAAAGTTTATGGTCTATGTTTTAACATGTGAATAGCTTGTTACTTGATCTTGAGAAGTTTTATGAGATGAACTACTGTTATGACACATAATCATGCTAGAAAAGGTGATTGAAATTATCATTGATCAAACTTGTGCACCTGCTAGCATTCACACTTCATAAATTATTTATTTTATCATTTACCTACTCGAGGACGAGCAAGAATTAAGCTTGGGGATGCTGATACATCTCCAACATATCTATAATTTATGAAGCATTCATGCTATTTTATTACCTATTTTGAATGTTTATCGACTTTATTATACACTTTTATATTATTTTTGGGACTAATCTATTAACCGGAGGCCCAGCCCATATTGTTGTTTTCTTGCCTATTTCAGTGTTTCGAAGAAAAGGGATATCAAACGGAGTCCAAACGGAATGAAACCTTCGGGAGTGTTATTTTTGGAATGGAAGCCATCCAGGAGACTTGGATTTGAAGTCAATGAAGCTTCGAGGTGGCCACGAGGGTGGGGGCGCCCCCCTACTGGGCATGCCCCCCTGTCTCATGGGCCCCTCGAGACTCCCCCGACCGAATTCTTTCGCCTATATATTCCCATATACCCTAAAACATCGAAGCAAACAATAGATAGGGAGTTCGCCGCCGCAAGCCTCTGTAGCCACCAAAAACCTCTCGGGAGCCCGTTCCGGCACCCTGCCAGAGGGGGGATCCCTCAACGGTGGCCATCTTCATCATCCCGGCGCTCTCCATGACGAGGAGGGAGTAGTTCACCCTCGGGGCTGAGGGTATGTACCAGTAGCTATGTGTTTGATCTCTCTCTCTCTCTCTCTCTCTCTCGTGTTCTCTCTATGGCACGATCTTGATGTATCGTGAGCTTTACTATTATAGTTGGATCTTATGATGTTTCTCCCCCTCTACTCTCTTGTGATGAATTGAGTTTTCCCTTTGAGGTTATCTTATCGGATTGAGTCTTTAAGGATTTGAGAACACTTGATGTATGTCTTGTCGTGCTTATTTGTGGTGACAATGGGATATCACGTGATCCACTTGATGTATGTTTTGGTGATCAACTTGTGGGTTCCGCCCATGAACCTATGCATAGGGGTTGGCACACGTTTTTGTTTTGACTCTCCGTAGAAACTTTGGGGCACTCTTTGAAGTACTTTGTGTTGGTTGAATAGATGAATTTGAGATTGTGTGATGCATATCGTATAATCATGCCCACAGATACTTGAGGTGACAATGGAGTATCTAGGTGACATTAGGGTTTTGGTTGATTTGTGTCTTAAGGTGCTATTCTAGTATGAACTCTATGATAGATTGAACGGAAAGAATAGCTTCGTGTTATTTTACTACGGACTCTTGAATAGATAGAGTAGAAAGAATAACTTTGAGGTGGTTTCGTACCCTACCATAATCTCTTCATTTGTTCTCCGTTATTAGTGGCTTTGGAGTGACTCTTTGTTGGATGTTGAGGGATAGTTATATGATCCAGTTATGTTAATATTGTTGAGAGAACTTGCACTAGTGAAAGTATGAACCCCAGGCCTTGTTTTCTACCATTGCAATACTGTTTATGCTCACTTTTATCATTAGTTACCTTGCTGTTTTTATATTTTCAGATTACAAAAACCTATATCTACCATCCATATTGCACTTGTATCACCATCTCTTCGCTGAACTAGTGCACCTATACAATTTACCATTGTATTTGGTGTGTTGGGGACACAAGAGACTCTTTGTTATTTGGTTGCAGGGTTGTTTGAGAGAGACCATCTTCATCCTACGCCTCCCACGGATTGATAAACCTTAGGTCATCCACTTGAGGGAAATTTGCTACTGTCCTACAAACCTCTGCACTTGGAGGCCCAACAACGTCTACAAGAAGAAGGTTCTGTAGTAGACATCAGTGGGTCCTCGGACGGCCGGACTATATGCTTATGCCGGACTGTTGGACTATGAAGATACAAGATTGAAGACTTCTACCCGTGTCCGGGTGGGTCTCTCCATTGCATGGAAGGCAAGCTTGGAAATTCGGATATGTAGATTCCCTTCTCTGTAACCGACACTGTGTAACCCTAGCCCCCTCCGGTGTCTATATAAACCGGAGGGTTTAGTCTATAGGATAAGGACAATCATAATCATAGGCTAGCTTCTAGGGTTTAGCCTCTAAGATCTCGTGGTAGATCAACTCTTGTAATACTCATCATCAAGATCAATCAAGCAGGAAGTAGGGTATTACCTCCATAGAGAGGGCCCGAACCTGGGTAAACATCGTGTCCCCCGCCTCCTGTTACCATTAGCCTTAGACGCATAGTTCGGGACCCCTTACCCGAGATCCGCCAGTTTTGACACCGACGTCTCTTGCATCACACACGGTTAAGCCAGTACGCTCACCATTTTCTCACGCTTGCGCAGTCGTGGTGATTTTACAGGCGCACTTTTGCTCGCGCTTGCGCAGTCGTGGTGATTTTACAGGCGCACTTTTGCTCGCGCTTGCGCAGTCGTGGTGATTTTACAGCAAAAAATAACATGTCGATTAAATGAATCTTGAGATATGCAACTTCCCACCGAGTCACCCATCCTTGGACTACTCCAGCCCGAGCACACTTAACTTCTGCATTCTATTCGACTAGGCTAGTGGATGGGAAGCGACACCTTGCTGATAGGAATTGCCTCCTTGCCTTTAAGGCGTTTCACGCTGGTCACCCTATGGGACCTACTCCCTCCTATCACGCAGATTTGTTCTTTTAGAAACTGTGTGCGATATTTACATGGTTGGTGTGTCGCCGCCTAGCCTTCAATGAGCACTAACACTGGTAGCGGGAAACCAATGGGAGAAGAGGCGGGAAACCGATGAGAGGAGTGACAGGAAATTGTAGCCTGTTTAGAAAACATAGAAGAGAAGGAAGTGTGAGCTAGCACGACGAATGCGCACAGTGCTTACCCATATACTGCATGTGCTGTCGAAAGGGCTGCAGGTTGCCGTACGATCTCGGAGCATCCAACGGTGCAGACGTACGATCCGTGGGGTTTGGGTTCTGGCCAATCAGAACGCATGACACAAATCGCGCGCGCAGCAGGGGGAGGGGGTGGCATCAGCCACGGTTTGGTATGCACACGGCTTTCATGAGTGAACTGTGTGCTATTTGAAAACATTTTGTGAGACGAATCTCGGTTTTTAAATCCCAGTAAATCGAAAACTCACCAGAAAATCGTAAAACTTGGCATGGGGTCACGACATGGCACATATATGTCGAGGAATTCTTTTCGTCCATTTTGGTGCAAGTTTTATTACAAGCCTCTTACAAACCAGAGCTTCTCTCAAAGAAAGCCTCGTGGTTCCGATAGGGAAATATGTCCCCCTCGTGGGGGAAACGATAATCACTGCCTCTTTTTGCCTTGTATTTTCTTCTACCGGCAACATGGAACGACAAGATATCCGTGCTAAAATTTAAACTTATTCAGGGTTCGTTTGACCTTTTTATACACTAATTGAGTTTCCTAGGCATTTATTGTCCATAATTCAAATCTGAACCTCAAATACATGCTCCAGTTCACCAAAATGGCTAGAAAAGTTATACATGCATGTGTCCTTGGGTGCATGTTTAGGTCTCATGCCAGGAATGGGAACAATTTACAACCGGCGTCCTGGCTCGTCCTCAAACATTTGGAATCTCGGTTTTTAAATCCCTGTAAATCCTAAACTCACCAGAAAGTCTTGAAAGAAGGCATGGTGTGACATCATGGCACATATATGTCTTGGTAAAAACATTGTCCAATTTGGGCCAAGCTTTATTACAAACCTCTTACAAACCAGAGCTTCTCTCAAAGAAGCCTCGTGGTTCCGATAGGGAAACGTGTTCCCCTTGTTGTTGAAACATAATCACTGCCTCTTTTCGCCTTGTATTTGCTTCTACGGGCAACATGAAACGACATGATATCCATGCTGAAATTTATACTTATTCAGGGTTCGTTTGGCCTTTTTATACACTAATTGAGTTTCCTAGACATCTAATGTCAATAATTCAAATCTGAACTACAAATACATGTTCCATTTCACCAAAATGGCTAGAAAAACTATACATGTGTTCTTAGGTGCATGTTTAGGTTCCATGCGAGGAATGGGGACGAATTACAACCTTACCGACATCCTAGCTCGTCCTCAAACATTTGGAATCTCAGTTTTTAAATCCCCATAAATCCAAAACTCACTAGAAAGTCATCAAAGGTGGCTGGTGTCACGTCATGGCTCATATATGTCATGGTAAAAACATTGCCAATTTGGGCCAAGCTTTATTATAAACCTCTTACAAACCGGAGCCTGTCGCAAGAACCCTCATGGTTTCGATAGGGAAACGTGTCCCCTTGTGAGCCAAACGATAATCGCTCCCTCTTCTAGCCTCGTATTTTCTTCTACACGCAACACGGAACAACGGGAGATTCATGCTGAACTTTGAAATTATTCAGGGTTCATTTGACCCTTTTTATTCATTAATTGAGTTTTTTAGGCATTTCATGTCCATAATTCAAATCCGAACTACAAATACATGCTCCAGTGCACCAAAATGGCTAGAAAAAACGTACATGTGTGTCCTTGGGGTGCATGTTTAGGTCCCATGGAATGCATGGGAATGAATTCAACCGTCTCGCCGTCCCGCCTTGGCCACAAACGTTGCGAATCTCGGTTTATAAATCTCTGTAAATCCAAAACTCACCAGGAAATCGTGAAACTTGGCAGGGTGTCACTACATGGTACATATAATTGTCCAATTTGGGCGAAGCTATATTACAAGCCTCTTACAAACCGAAGCTTCTCGCAACCCTGGTGGTTTTGGTGGGCAAAATGACAATCATTGCCCCTTCAAGCCTTGCACTTTGTTTTCTACATGCAACATAGAATAACAGGAGTGTCGTGCCGAAATTTGAAACTGTTTAGGGTTCGTTTGGCCATTGTATATATTAAGTTTTCTATGCATTTAATGTAGTCCATAATTCAAATCTGAACTACAAGCACATGCTCCGGTGAAGCAAATTGGGTGGGAAATCATACATGTGTCATTGGTGCATGTTTAGGTCTCATTTAAGGAATGGGAATGAATTACAAACTTGTCATCGTCCTGAAACATTGAGAATCTCAGTTTTTAAATCCTAGTAAATCAAAAACTCACCCAAAAAACATGAAACTTGGCATGGTTTCATGACATGGCACATATATGCCGTGGTAAAAAAATCATCCAGTTTGAGAAGAGGCGCACACATTAGTAGCCAACAAAGCTGACATGTTAATATCACAAACGTTGTCTTATATGAACCCTGTCAATATTTAACCATACTCTTTGGCGTGCATGCAATTGTTTGAATAGACGGGACAAGCGCGAGAAGTCCGCCATGCAGGCTCGCCGGGACGCGTGCGAGCAGTCCGCCGCGCAGGCTCGAGGGGACGCGTGCATCTTGTCCACCTCGCGGACTCGATGGGACACGTGCGAGCAGCAAGGCCGCCCATGCTCACCGGGAAACAAGCTCTTTGACCTCCACGCACCAGCCGCCGCCCGCCTCACTCACAAAAAGAGAAGTGATTGGAAGGTTATGCATTGGAGAAGTGAGGGTTGACCTTGAACACTTGCGTTCATGCTCATGGAAGCAATGTAGAATTTTTCATGGAAGTTTCTCACAAATATAACTATCCCCTTGTACAAATCCATTGTATTTAAAAATAATGTGCCAAGATTTGCCTTTAGGATGATTAGATTGCTTGTTTGGTTTGTGCAGTGCAAAAATAGAAACTTTGGTTGTAGTACGTGAATTTAGATTTTTTTACTCGAACTCCAAAAGTTTCTAAAAAATTTACACAATACTGCGATGTAAATTGTTTATTTTTTCCTAATTTTTCAGAATTTTTGGAGTTACAAAAGTGTGGTCAATGTTCATATTGCTACACACTGTTATGTTTTTGACAGATTCTATTTTTGACACATTGTTTTGCGTGTTTTAATGAATCTATGGATTGTATCAGTGATATAAGCCGTGGTGAAGTTATAGTATAGTAGGCATAATGCAAAATAAAATATGAATGGGTTTGCAACAATACTTAATGTAGTGATTTGCTTTATTATACTAACAGATCTCACGAGGGTTTTGTTAAGTTTTGTGTGATTGAAGTTTTCATGTTTTGGGTGAGATCACGATGTATGAAGGAATAAGGAGTGGCAAGAGCCTAAGCTTGGGGATGCCTGATGCACCCCCAGGTAATATTACGGACTCCCAAGAAACTAAGCTTGGGGATGCCCCGGAAGGCATCCCCTCTTTCTTCTAACGATCCTCGGTAATTTTACTTGGAGCTATATTTTTATTTGTCACATGATATGCGCAAATATTTGGAGCGTCTTTTGTTTTTATTTCCCCTTTTTTCTTTTATGCACCATGCTGGTATGAGATAGGCCTTGGTTGATTTATAAGATGCTCTATGCACTTCACTTATATATATCTTTTGAGTATGGCTTTATAGAATGCTTCATGTGCTTCACTTATATCTTTTGAAGTTTGGATTGCTTGTTTCTCTACGTAGGAAAACTGTCATTTGTAGAATGCTCTTTTGCTTCACTTATATTTGTTAGAGCATGGTAAAATCTTTTGTAGAAAGAATTAAACTCTCTTGCTTCATTTAATATCCATTTAGAGAGTCAACCAGAATTGGTCATTCACATGATTAGTCTATAAAATCCTACATAAAACTTGTAGATCACTGAATATGATATGTTTGATTCCTTGCAATAGTTTTGTGCATAGATATGGTATGTGGGAGCTACTAGTGAATGATTGCGGTTTAGTAAGAATATGAGTGGCGGCCGGGAATGAGTGATGGTCTTTTACTACCAATCTATCCTCCTAGGGGTATGCGTAGTGGTACTCATCTTTGAGGGATAATTGAAACATAAAGAGAGCATCACGAATCACATGGCAAGCACATTTAAGCCTAACACACTTCCTATGCATAGGGATTTTGTGAGCAAACAATTTATGGGACCAAGAATCAACTAGCATAGGAACGCAAAACAAGCATGACTTCAAAACTTTCAACACATAGAGAGGAAACTTGATATTATTGCAATACCTACAAGCATATGTTCCTCCCTCATAGTAATTTTCAGTAGCATCATGAATGAATTCAACAATATAACTATCACATAAAGCATTCTTTTCATGATGCATAAGCATAGAAATTTTATTACTCTCCACATAAGCAAATTTATTCTCATGAATAGTAGTGGAAGAAAATTCAAAAAAATAACTATCATGTGATTGAAAACTAAAATAACTATGACAAGTTTAATGGTTATCATTATTCTTTATAACATACATGTTATCACCACAATCATCATAGTAGCAACTTTGTTGTCATGATCAATTGAAACCTTTTCCAAAATAGTGGAATCATCATTAAATAAATACATGACCTCTCCAAATCCACTTTCATCAATATAATCATCATAAATAGGAGGCAGGCTTTCATCATAATAAATTTTCTCATCAAAACTTGGGGGAGTAAAAATATCATCTTCATCAAACATAGCATCCCCAAGCTTATGGCTTTGCATATTGTTAGCATTATCGATATTCAAAGAGTTCATACCAACAACATTGCAATCATGCTCATCATTCAAAGATTTTTTGTCAATCATTTTATAGAATTCTTGTTCTATCAATTGAGCACAATTTTCCTTTCCATCATTTTCAAGAAAGACATGATAAATAAGAATAATATGATGCAACCTCAATTCCATTTTTTGTAGTTTTATTTATAAACCAAACTAGTGATAAAACAATAAACTAAAAGATTCAATTGCAAGATCTAAAGATATACCTTCATGCACTCATCTCCCCGGCAACGACGCCGGAAAAGAGCTTGATATCTACTACAAAACTTGTTCTTGTAGACTCGTGTTGGGCCTCCAAGCGCAAAGTTTTGTAGGCCAGTAGCAAATTTCCCCCAAGTGGATGACCTAAGGTTTATCAATCTGTGGGAGGAGTAGGATGAAGATGGTCTCTCTCAAACAACCCCGCAACCAAATAATAAAAATTCTATTGTGTCCCCAACACACCAAATACAATGGTAATTTGTATAGGTGCACTAGTTCGACGAAGAGATTGTGATACAAGCGTAGTAATGATAGTAGATATTGATTTTTGTGATAGTAACAATAAAAAACAGCAAGGTAGCAAGTACCAAACGTGAGCACAAATGGTATTGGAATTCTTGAAAATGAGGCCTACGGTATGTACTTTTGCTAGTGCAATATCTCAACAATGCTAATCTAGTTGGATCATATAACCATCCCTTAACATGTGACCAAGAATCACTCCAAAGTACTTATCTAGCAGAGAACATAAGAAGAAATTATTTTTAGGGTACGAAACCACCTTAAGATATTTTTCCGTTTGATCTATTCAAGAGTTCGTACTAAAATAACGCAAAGTTATTCGTTCTGTTTGATCTATCCAAGAGTTCATACTAAAATAACACCATATGATACACATCAACCAACTCTAATGTCACCTAGACACTCCAATGTCACCAAAAGTATCCATGATTTAATTATACGATACACATCAAACATTTTCAAATTCATAATACTCAATCCAACACAAAGAACCTCAAAGAGTGCCCCAAGATTTCTACCAGAGAAACAAGGATGGAAACGTGCATCAATCACTATGCATAGATTACCCCAATGTCACCTCAGGAATCCGTGAGTTGAGTGCCAAAACATATATCAAGTGAATCAATATAATACTCCATTGTCACCATGGGTATTCATATGCAAGACATATATCAAGTGCTCTCAAATCCATAAAAGTATTCAATCTGATAAAATGAAATCTCAAAGGGAAAACTCAATTCATCACGACAAGAAAGAGAGGGGAAAACACCATATGATCCAACTATATTAACAAAGCCTACGATACATCAAGGTCATGCATCAAGAACACGCGAGAGAGATTAAACACAGAGCTACTGGTACAAACCCTTAGCCCTGAGGGTGGACTACTCCCTCCTCATGATGGTGGCCGCCAAGATGATGAAGATGGCCACCGGTGATGATTTCCCCGGAATGGGGTCTAGTTTGGTTTTCGTGTCTACAGAGGCTTGTGATGGTGGAACTTCTGATCTATCGACTTCCATAGGGTTTTTGGAATATTTGGGAATTTATAGGGCGAAGAGGTGGTCCGGGAGGCCACCGAGGTGGGCACAACCCACTAGGGCACGAATGTGCCACCAAGCGCGCCCATGTGGGTTGTGCCCCCCTCAGGTCACCCATCTGGTACTTCTTTGGCCCAAGTTGTGTCTTCTGGTCTAGAAAAAAAATTCAAAAAGTTTGGGTGCGTTTGGACTTCGTTTGGTATTGATTTTCTGCGATGTAAAAAACAAGCAAAAAACATCAATTGGCACTGAGCACTATGTCAATAGGTTAGTCCCAAAAAATGATATAAAGTTGCTATAAAATGATTGTGAAACATTCGAGAATGATAATATAACAACATGGAACAATAAAAAATTTGGATACGTTGGAGATGTATCATGAATATTCTTGTGTGTGCTTGTTTCCTTTATCACTAAGTAGATTTTATTCGCTGTTCTAAGTTGTTCTCTATCTTTAGTTATGGATATGGAACACAAAATACCAAAAAAATAGGTTTACTTGCTACTCATGGAGATGGGGAACCTCCTAAAACCCTCGATGCTCATTATGAGAAAATATTAAACACTACTTTGATAATCCTGAGAAAACCCCATTCAACTTGATAATGGGAGACACGTTGGATCAACGTGAATACTTTAGGGATGATTGCTTGACTCAAAAATGGAAACTCTTATGGGATCAAATTGAAATGTTGCAATGGTATGCTTGGAATTTATGCTTGAGATATGATTATACTTGCTACTTTAGGATGAAGGCTCCACACCTTCCCTTTTCATGTGAATTTAGTGATAATGAAACCTTAGCTTCTTATACTAATGGTATATATGATTACTAAGATGTGGAACGAATAAATTAACTTTTTTCTTTTAAGGGTGCTTATGAAATTGAATCTTTGTTTGAAAAGTGTGATAATTATGATGATGTTCTTTACAGACCTGAAAATTATGCTATACTTAAATATTGCTATGATAATTATGAATATAATTCCGATATTGATGCGTTTATTGAGAAAGTCTCCGCTATCCAAGAAGAGACTAATATTTTGCAGGAATCTATGGAAGAAGAAATTGATGGCACTGTGAGCTCATTGGATGAAAAAGATGATGAGGAGAGCGAAGAACAAAAGGAGGAAGAGCGGATTAGCTACCCATGCCCACGTTCTAATTAGAGTAACTCTTCAACTCATACATTGTTTAATTTCCCTTCATGCTTATCAAAGGATGAATGCTATGATGATTGGTATGATCCCTTGGATTCATTTGAATTATCCATTTTTGATGAAATTGATGCTTGCTATGCTTGTGGCCATGATGCCAATATGAATGATACTTGCGGAGATGAGCTTGCTATAGTTCCTTATATTATGAAAGAAATTGTTGCTATTGCACCCACACATGATAGTCCTATTATCTTTTGAATTTTCCCAACTACACTATATCGGAGAAGTTTCCTCTTATTAAGGTTACATTGATGGGTTGTGTTCTACCACTACACATGATGATTTTGATAGACAGATATAATATGCATGTGCTTTCTGCTCCTACTTTCACTTATTATGAGAGAGGAACCACATCTTTGCCTCTCTACGTTTCCAATACTATAAAATTGCAAGAAACTGTTTATGCTATGTATTGGCCGTTACTTGATGTGCATGAATTATTCTTTTATGACATGCCGATGCATAGCAAGAGAGTTAGACTTTGTAATTTCATGATATATGTTGCTTTGTGCTCACTACTAAATTGCAAATCATTGTTAATTCAAATTGGCTTTGATATACCTTGAGATCTGGGTGGATCAATTACTTGATCACTTTATGCCTAACTTAATGTCTTTAAAGAAAGCGTTGCCAGGGAGACAACCCGGAATTTTTAGCGAGTCATTTACTTCTATTGTGTGCTTTTATAAAGTTTAAAAATAAAAAAATATAGAGGGGAACTTAAAAACTTTTTTAAAAAGAGAAGCGATTGGAAGGTTATGCATTGGAGAAGTGAGGGTCGACCTTGAACACATGCGTTCATGCTCATGGAAGCAATGTAGAATTTTTCATGGAAGTTTCTCACAAAAATAACTTTCCCCTTGTACAAATCCATTGTATTATAAAGATAATGTGCCAAGATTTGCCTTTAGGATGATTAGATTGCTTGTTTGGTTTGTGGAGTGCAAAAATAGAAACTTTGGTTGTAGTATGTGAATTTACATTTTTTTACTCAAACGCCAAAAGTTTCTAAAAAATTTACATTGTACTGCTATGCAAATTGTTTATTTTGTCCTAATTGTTCAGAATTTTTGGAGTTACAAAAGTGTGGTCAATGTTCATATTGCTACACACTGTTATGTTTTTGACAGATTCTATTTTTGACGCATTGTTTTGCATGTTTTGATGACTCTATGGATTGTATCAGTGATATAAGCCGTGGTGAAGTTATAGTATAGTAGGCATAATGCAAAATAAAATATGAATGGGTTTGCAACAATACTTAATGTAGTGATTTGCTTTATTATACTAACAGATCTCACGAGGGTTTTGTTAAGTTTTGTGTGATTGAAGTTTTCATGTTTTGGGTGAGATCACGATGTATGAAGGAATAAGGAGTGGCAAGAGCCTAAGCTTGGGGATGCCTGATGCACCCCCAGGTAATATTACGGACTCCCAAGAAACTAAGCTTGGGGATGCCCCGGAAGGCATCCCCTCTTTCTTCTAACGATCCTCGGTAATTTTACTTGGAGCTATATTTTTATTTGTCACATGATATGCGCAAATATTTGGAGCGTCTTTTGTTTTTATTTCCCCTTTTTTCTTTTATGCACCATGCTGGTATGAGATAGGCCTTGGTTGATTTATAAGATGCTCTATGCACTTCACTTATATATATCTTTTGAGTATGGCTTTATAGAATGCTTCATGTGCTTCACTTATATCTTTTGAAGTTTGGATTGCTTGTTTCTCTACGTAGGAAAACTGTCATTTGTAGAATGCTCTTTTGCTTCACTTATATTTGTTAGAGCATGGTAAAATCTTTTGTAGAAAGAATTAAACTCTCTTGCTTCATTTAATATCCATTTAGAGAGTCAACCAGAATTGGTCATTCACATGATTAGTCTATAAAATCCTACATAAAACTTGTAGATCACTGAATATGATATGTTTGATTCCTTGCAATAGTTTTGTGCATAGATATGGTATGTGGGAGCTACTAGTGAATGATTTTGGTTTAGTAAGAATATTGGTGTTAAGGTTTGTGACTCCCGAAGCATGCATGCATAGTCTCTCGTTATGCTATGAAATTGGAGCATGATTTATTATTGATTGTCTTCCTTATGAGTGGCGGCCGGGAATGAGCGATGGTCTTTTACTACCAATCTATCCTCCTAGGGGCATGCATAGTGGTACTTTTCTTCGAGGGATAATTGAAACATAAAGAGAGCATCATGAATCACATGGCAAGCACATTTAAGCCTAACCCACTTCCTATCCATAGGGATTTTGTGAGCAAACAATTTATGGGACCAAGAATCAACTAGCATAGGAACGCAAAACAAGCATGACTTCAAAACTTTCAACACATAGAGAGAAAACTTGATATTATTGCAATACCTACAAGCATATGTTCCTCCCTCATAGTAATTTTCAGTAGCATCATGAATTAATTCAACAATATAACTATCACATAAAAGCATTCTTTTCATGATGCATAAGCATAGAAATTTTATTACTCTCCACATAAGCAAATTTTTTCTCATAAATAGTAGTGGAAGCAAATTCAAAAAAATAACTATCATGTGATTGAAAGCTAAAATCACTATGACAAGTGTCATGGTTATCATTATTCTTTATAACATACATGTCATCACCACAATCATCATAGATAGCAACTTTGTTGTCATGATCAATTGAAACCTTTTCCAAAATAGAGGAATCATCATTAAATAAAGACATGACCTCTCCAAATCAACTTTCATCAACATAATCATCATAAATAGGAGGTAGGCTTTCATCATAATAAATTTTCTCATCAAAACTTGGGGGAGTAAAAATATCATCTGCATCAAACATAGCATCCCCAAGCTTATGGCTTTGCATATCGTTAGCATTATCGATATTCAAAGAGTTCATAGCAACAACATTGCAATCATGCTCATCATTCAAAGATTTTTTGTCAATCATTTTATAGAATTCTTCTTCTATCAATTGAGCACAATTTTCCTTTCCATCATTTCCAAGAAAGACATGATAAAGAAGAAGAATATGATGCAACGTCAATTCCATTTTTTGTAGTTTTATTTATAAACCAAACTAGTGATAAAACAAGGAACTAAAAGATTCAATTGCAATATCTAAAGATATACCTTCATGCACTCACCTCCCTGGCAACGACGCCGAAAAAGAGTTTGATGTCTACTACACAACTTGTTCTTGTAGACTCGTGTTGGGCCTCCAAGCGCAGAGTTTTGTAGGACAGTAGCAAATTTCCCTCAAGTGGATGACCTAAGGTTTATCAATCCGTGGGAAGCGTAGGATTTAGATGGTCTCTGAGGGAGTCCTGGATTAGGGGGTGTCCGGATAGCCGGACTATAACCTTTGGCCCGAACCTGGGTAAAAACATCGTGTCCCCTGTCTCCTGTTACCATCTGCCTAGACGCACAGTTCGGGACCCCCTACCCGAGATCCGCCGGTTTTGACACCGACATTGGTGCTTTCATTGAGAGTTCCTCTGTGATGTCATCTTTAGGCCCGATGGCTCCTCCGATCATCAACAACGAAGTGGTCTAGGGTGACACTTTTCTCCCCGGACAGATCTTCGTATTCGGCGGCTTTGCACTACGGGCCAATTCGCTTGGCCATCTGGAGCAGATCAAAAGCTACGCCCCTGGCCATCAGGTCAGATTTGGAAGTTTGAACTACACGGCTGACATCCGCGGAGACTTGATCTTCGACGGATTCGAGCCACAGCCAGGCGCGCCGCACTGTCACGATGGGCATGACCTAGCTCTGCCGCCGAACAGTGCCCAGGAGGCCACCCCAGTGTCCGCTCTGACCCTTAGCTCGGAGCCGGCTGCGCCAATCGAGGACGGGTGGCTGGACACCGCCTTGGGGGCTGCAATCCCTACGGCGATCAAGCCGAACACCAGCCTTGTCCTTTACGAAGCTCGTGACTCCAAGGTGCCGAACTCCAATCCGGACTCCGAACCTCCCACGCCCCTGTCAATCGAACCCGATTGGGCGCCGATCATGGAGTTCGCCTGTAACGCCCCGGATACAACTTTCCATATTCGTAACTCCGACTCTTGCCTTTTCGGGAGATGCGATATGCTATTTCCTCCGTGGTTGGGTTTTGTCTGTTGTTTTGCTTTTGTTCTTGTTATGCATCTCATCTCATAGCATCATGCGCATTGCATCGGCATTGTTTTTATAAAACTTGCATCCGTTCGTGTTCCGCCGGTTCTCTCCGTTGTCCATTCTGAGCCCGACCACACTTGCATGCGCCCGCGGCACCTCCGAAATATTATTTTATAAGTGGCATAAAAATGTTCTCGGAATGGGATGCAACTTGTCGTGCAGTCTTATTATAGTGTAGACAGGCCGCCTGCCAAGTTTCGTCGCATTCGGAGTCCATTTGACTGCACAACCGTTATATATATAACCGCGATATAGTCGGTTTAGCGTCAGGCGTTTTCGATTCGGAAACTGTTGCCGGGCTGCCTTCTCTTCTCTCTTTTCAGCCCAACCCCCCTCCGCACAGCCCATCTAATCCCTCTTTGCACAGTGCATCAAACCCCTTGCTTTCGTTGACCGTTCCATGACCACCTAACCCCTCTTGCCAGCTCTCAGACCCCTCGCGCGCGCGTCCGAAACTCCCCCGAACCCGACCCGAGCTGTCGTGACCGTTGGATCCGGATCATCCCCAAACATCCAAAAAACATCTCCGTTTTGTTAATTGGGCTCCCTAACTATTTTATTCGCGACCGTCCGTTTACGATCGTAGGGACGTGATAGCCCCTACCCTAATCATATTGCAATATAAATAGTGCACAACCCTAGGATCTAGGGATCCTGTCCCATCCTTCCTTGTCCACCGCCGCCACTGTTCTCTCGGGATCCCCCCCGATCCTCCCTCGATTTGCCAACTGGACCAACCACTCGTCGCCTGCCCGATCCACCGCCGCACCAGCAGGACCCCGCGTCCCCGCTCCACCCCTCCTTTCTCCTTGTTCATCTCGTTGCTCCCTCTCATCTCAAATCTCTCTCGTTTCTCTCTGTCTACAGGAACATGAGGAGGCCATGGAAGCCGCCCTTCCGTACCTCGTCTCCAGCCCCTGCCCGCCGGAGCCGTGCCTCCCTGTGACCCGCGGCTGTGGAGTCGGTCTTCATCCACGCCGCGCCCGCCTTGTCTCGCTCAACATCGTCGCTGGGAGCTCCAAATCTCCCCCCAAGCTCTGCTCCATTCCGTCGTCACCTGCACCCGCGCCCCAGATCAGGCCGGCCTCCGCCGCCCTTGCCCGTTCCCGGTCGGTTCCCGCCGGCAGAGCCCACCTCCGGCGCCCCAAGTCCCCGTCGCCCGCATCTCCGGCCGCGCGCGTGCATCGACTGTTTCAGCGCCCCGCATCGCTCCTGTTGACCAGTGCTCGACCGCAGCGCCAAGTCCCGCTCGATTCAGCCGCTCCGTTGACCGCGCCTCTGCCTCCAGATCCCCCGGCCCAGCGCGCCTCCTCACCCAGCCCGCACTGCCTCAGCCGCCTCCACCGAACGGGCTGAAGCCCATGGGTGAGCTGCCCACCTGTTCCTGGTTGGCCTGTGTTCAGATTCGGCCCGATGCAATTTTTTCCCTCTGGACGATTTTAGCAATTATTCAGTGTTTAGCTGTTTTACAGAAAACCCCTCATGTTCATGCATGTAATAATTAATTAACTGTGCATCGGATTAAAATAATTTATATATGTAAAATGCTTAGAATTTTGTGTAGATTAATAATATGCCATTTTCATCCATGTTTAAAATGTTTAAATTGATGTTTGCATTAATTTGCTAATATGCCATGCTAAAATGATTTATTTCATAACTAATTAACCGGAGCTCCGAATTTAATAAACTTTATATGTAAATAGGGTGGAAAAATGCCTAGTTTAACATGGTGCACTTTATTTTCCTGTTTAACAACAATAAAATTGTGTATAAGGCAGAACAGTACCAAATTCGAATATTGCTCATGAGGATTTTCCGGAATTGTTGTTTGTTGTTCCGGCCTCATTTAAACTTGCCTAGATAGGTAGTTTCATTATGCTTCACCTCTTGCTATGATTAACAACATTTAATATTGTTGAGTAGCTTATATGAGAGAGCACTAAATACTTGCATGTGGTGTTTCTTCAATATGCAACTCGTTGCATATTGAGCTCCACTTAACTTGTAGTATTGTTTGTTTCACTTGCCATACCATGCCTTATTAAACCGGACATGCATCATGCCTGTTTGTGCATCATGTCATGTTTATGCTTGCATGTTTACCATGTTGTTTGCTTCTTTCCGGGTTGCCTTCGGTTTCATTCCGGAGTTGTGAGGATTCGTTCGACCACGTCCGCTTGTCTTCTTCATGGACTCGTTCTTCTTCCTAGCGGGATTTCAGGCAAGATGACCACTACCCTGGATCTCAATACTATCATTGCTATGCTAGTTGATTTGTTCTATCGCTATGCTGCGCTACCTATCACTTGTTCCTCAAGCCTCCAAAATTGCCATGAACCTCTAACCTTTGACACCCATCCTAGCAAACCATTGTTTGGCTATGTTACCACTTTGCTCAGCCCTCTTATAGCGTTGCTAGTTGCAGGTGAAGTTGAAGATTGCTCCATGGTGGATAGGTTTATGTTGGGATATCACAATATCTCTAATATTATTAATGCATCTATATACTTGGTAAAGGGTGGAAGGCTCGGCCTTATGCCTGGTGTTTTGTTCCACTCTTGCCGCCCTAGTTTCCATCATACCGGTGTTATGTTCCCGGATTTTACGTTCCTTACGCGGTCGGGTGATTTATGGAACCCCCTTGACAGTTCGCTTTGAATAAAACTCCTCCAGCAAGGCCCAACCTTGGTTTTACCATTTGCCTCACCACCACCTATATTTCCCTTGGGAGTAATTAACCCAAGGTTCATCTTTATTACAGCCCGCCCGGGCCAATGCTTGTCTAAGTGTTGGTCCAAACTAGAGCACCGTGTGGGACCATTTCCTTGGCAACTTGGATTCGTCGGTTCCTGTACGCTTCGCTTATCCGGTGTTGCCCTGAGAACGAGATATGTGCAGCTCCTATCGGGATTGCCATCACATCGGGCGGTCTTGCTGGTCTTGTTTTACCATTGTCGAAATGTCTTGTAAACCGGGATTCCGAGTCTGATCGGGTCTTCCTGGGAGAAGATCTATTCCTTTGTTGATTGCGAGAGCTTGTCATGGGCTAAGTTGGGACACCCCTGCAGGGTATAATCTTTCGAAAGCCGTGCCTGCGGTTATAGGCAGATGGGAATTTGTTAATGTCCAGTTGTAGATAACTTGACACCAGATCCGAATTAAAACGCATCAACCGCGTGTGTAGCCGTGATGGTCTCTTTTCGGCGGAGTCCGGGAAGTGAACACGGTTTCTGGGTTAGGTTTGACGTCAGTAGGAGTTCAGGATCACTTCTTGATCATTGCTAGCTTCACGACCGTTCCGCTTGCTCTCTTCTCGCTCTTATTTCGTATGTTAGCCACCATATATGCTTAGTCGCTGTTGCAGCCTCACCACTTTATCCCTTTCTTTCCCATTAAGCTTTGCTAGTCTTGATACCCATGGTAATGGGATTGCTGAGTCCTCGTGGCTCACAGATTACTACAACAACAGTTGCAGGTATAGGTTATGCGATGATCATGACGCGAGAGCGATGTTTGCTTGTGTTGGAGTTCTTCTTCTGCTTCTGCTTCGATCAGGGGATAGGTTCCAGGTCGGCAGCCTGGGCTAGCAGGGTGGATGTCGTTTGAGTTTCTGTTTGTGTTTCGTCCGTAGGCGGATGATGCTCTTATGTATTGTGATGTTGTACTCGTGTGGCATTGTATGCCTTATGCATGTATCCCCATCTATTATGTAATGTTGATGTAATGATATCCACCTTGCAAAAGTGTTTCAATATGCGGGTATATCCTTGGTGGGACCTTTGAGTTCCTTTTGGATAGGGTCGCATATTGGGCGTGACAAGTTGGTAATTAGAGCCTCGACCGACCATAGGAGCCCCCTTGATTGTTGGCCGTTGTTGACTCTAGAAGAAAACTATTTTGAGTCTTAGGATAATATATATCGGAGAGTAGGATTCTTTTTACTCCTCATCCCCCTTCGTCGCTCTGGTGAGGACTCTTGACGTAGATGTTTTGTCTTTCCTCTCCTCAAATTTCACTAAATAATTTTTTTAGGATCACGCGGGTATCTTGGAATTGTTCCGATGGTTTTGTGACGAGAACATTGTTCTTGGTGCCTCCTGTCTATTTATGTGGCATTGACCCGGGGAGTTGAGCTCCGATGTGTTGTCGTCACAATTTTATCATTGCAGTTCTGGAATACCTGAGTTTTGCCGACATCGAAAATCTCTTTTATGCAGTTGTTGGTGAGATAACCTCGACGTCACCCAGTACTAGGGAGTTCGGGAGTATTGCCATAACTCGTATAACGGATGCTTTTCGAAGGTTGAGGTACACGATTTCCGAAGGTTTCTTGGTTATGTGTTGACGGATGGATACAGCTTGGATGTAGGTATTGTTAGTTTGGGTGAGATATATTGCTTCCCCTGTATCCCCAACACCAGATTGCATAACCAGAAAGTTTCGGGAGTTTTATAGGTGGGAATTCAAGTAGCTCCTAGAATATCTTTTCGACAGATGCATGATATGAGATTGGGGTTTGACGTCTAGTGGTCCGCCTTTCCACGGTCGTTTTTACAGTGGTCTCGTTGTGTCTTAAAGAACCCTTGGCTATGCTGGTTCGGGGACACTTCGTATGTCATGTCACTGCCTTGTACATGATGGTGCTGTACAATCGAGCCCGTGTGGGCCCCACCATGAAAACTTCAGACGAAATCTCTATCATATGTTTGTTCCGGCTTATTCTACAAGCCAAATCCTTTGTTTTGTTTTATTTGTGGTATTCGAGTTGCTTCAAAGTCAAGTGTTGATTCCATACCTTTCAAGCGGTGTTCTCATATTTCTATGGGAGTACTAATCCTTTCGGTCATTGAGGTTGTCATGTTAATTCTTTTCCAACCGGCGTGCTTCTCTTCAAGTGGAGCCAATCATTTCAACATTGCCGAGATCAATTCTAAGTTTTCTCAACACTGTTTGTTTCGTTCATCCTAAGTTGTCTTTGTTTTTCCCCACCCTCCCACCCTTTTTCTTTAAGGACTCAGATTTCTTAATCATGTATCCTTTTATTTGTGGGAAGTCTCTTCATTCTTTTTTTTCAATGTTCTTATCCGGTGATTTCCCATGAAGATGCTCAACAGTTTCAAGTTCATCAATCTTCATCCTCGTATTCTTTTCCGGTGGATTTAATTCAGGCTTTCATTGTTGATCATATTCTTTTCCTCGTGTCAAATGCTTTCTCATGCCGGTGCACCTCTCAATCACTCACCTCTTGCTATTCATTTGTTCTGGAGTGTTGAAGATATCTCAGAAGATTTGTGTTTCCATTCTTAATCCGTTGAATCTATTTGGAGATAATTATCTCATTCAAGCTATTTAATTCAACCGGTGCAATCTCTCTTCAAAATTATTTCAACGATGTTTCTTTTGAGTGGGCCCTAACCCACAGGTCTTTTCCCAGGATCTTACCTGACTCTTCTAATTATTCCGGAGCTATTCCAAATTCTTTTCAGAGTTTGACGTAAGAATGAATTATCATCAGTCACATGCCTTCTCCAAGATCTCTTTCAAATTCTTTTCATTGTTGGCTCAACCTCTTCGCTTTACATTCTACCGGAGTACCTCAGTAATTTTGGTGGTTCTCGTCATCATTCTCAGCATGTGAAGACCGAAGAAGAGTTTCTCTTAAATCTTGCTCCATTCTCTTCAAGATGCGTAGTTCTAGCTTATGTCATCCTCTCATAATTGTTTTCGATTGTGAGAATTCTTTTCAACCATCCGATGCATTTCAGGAGTTGCTTCCTTTCTTGATAATCCGAATGCCATCATTTTTGAATATTACTCATTCTCAACCTTCAACTCTTGTTCTCCAAATCTAACCGGTGCATCATTCAAATATCCTCTAATCAGTTCATGATCTCTTTGTTCTCATGTATCTAAATCCCCTCAAGTATCTTCATTCGTTTTCCAATTCTTCCCCGTGAATTGTGCCTTTGCTAATCACATTTTCAATTCTTACGGTGTTTCATTCCAGATTTCTCTTCCTTCGTTATCGTATCAATTCATTCGTTCTTTCGTTGTTTTCAATCCTACCGGTGGCTCGTTGAAGACCTTCACAAGTTTGCGCCATATCTATCTTGATCCTTTTTACGAGAATAAGTAGTATGCCAAATCCGTTGTTTGTCATCAATTTAAATTGGTGAAGGATACGCATACCATAATTCTTATTATTGTTTCATCCGAGTGATCTAGTTTCTTCTTTCCAGAGTTGTTCATCATGTCACATTTCTCGGTTCGAGATGCTTCATCTTTTCTTTTCCGGAGTTCCAAGTTTTCCGCTTTATCTCGTCGCAAAGCTCCATCTAAATCATTGCAAGGCTTCACCTTGTGTTTTCAACTTCTCTTTCATTTGATCATTCTTTTATTACCGGAGTTCTTCATGGAAGATCTACATGGTGGTTTGTCAAGGATTCCTTTCATTCTTCAATTGTTCTTCAAGATTTCTCTCGAAGTTATGATCCGCGAAGCTACACTCTAAAATAAACATGGTGCTCAACACATGTTTTGTTTTGAGGAGTTCAAGCATTCTTCATCTTGCATTCTGAAGTGCAATTCTTTCTATCTTATCTTTTGTGGTGGTGTTATGTCACTCTTGACAATTTCCTTCATGTTTCATGATTCATATGTTGTCAAGAATGAGGTATTTTAAATCCATCATTTTCTATTTGTTCAAGAGATCTTTTCGACCAATCAACCTCATTGTTGGAGTTATCTTGTGTCATATCTCACCTAAAGCCTTCCCTAAGGATTGTTGCTTTTGTGGTGCTTATCAATGATTCAAGTTATCTCTCTATCATCTCGATGGAAGAAATTTTCCATCTTGTCGGTGTTATCAATTATATTATTTGTTCCGTAGTGGCAGAATTTCACCTCAAGTTTTGAGATGTCTACATAAGCCCACGAGGATCATATCATTTTGTTGTTGTTTTTCCAACAACTCCGTTCTATTCTTCTTTGCAAGGATGCTTTCTAAGCTGATTTGTGGTACAAGTTGGTATTTTCTTCTCCATTCTTCTATTTCAACGATCTAGCTTCTATTCTTTCATTCTGGAGTCATTGTGATGTTGTTCTCTTCACTCATCATCTTGTTTTGTCAAGATCATGTTCTGTTCATGCTTATCCATTTAACCGGCGTGTCGTGTTTTCATTCGAGTTCTCTCATCTTATCAAGTTTTGCCTCCTTCCTCAACCGGAGAGCTGTCTGAAATCCTTCTTACCCCTTGTGCCATTCCTTCAATAGTTCTGGAGGCAGTGTGTTGTTGATTTCATCAAGTATCCTCTCATCTTGTCAAGTTCATGTTCAATTTCTTCCATTTATAGTCGGAGTGCTGTCAAAATTATATCATTCTTATTCATTCTTATCTCGTTTCAACCAGAGTGGTTTGAATTCCTTCTTGTCCATTGTGCTCGTCATTCATGTCTTTGCAACCTTCAAGTTCTCGTAATGTTCCTTGTTCCTCTTTTCTAACGGATTGTTTGCAATCTCGTTCATCTCTAATTGCTCAACCTCTCAAGGTTCATGGTTTCACTCATTGGTCGAAGAAGCAACTTAGTTTTACCGCTTATCTTCCTCTTCCTTTTCCCTCCGGTGCCATCCTAGATCTCGGGACGAGATCCTCTCATAGTGGTGGAGTGTTGTAATGCCCCGGATAAAACTTTCCATATTCGTAACTCCGACTCTTGCCTTTTTCGGAGATGCGATATGCTATTTCCTCCATGGTTGGGTTTTGTCTATTGTTTTGCTTTTGTTCTTGTTATGCATCTCATCCCATAGCATCATGCGCATTGCATCGGCATCGTTTTTATAAAACTTGCATCCGTTCGTGTTCCGCCGGTTCTCTCCGTTGTCCGTTCTGAGCCCGACCACACTTGCACGCGCCCGCGGCACCTCCGAAATATTATTTTATAAGTGGCATAAAAATGTTCTCGGAATGGGATGCAACTTGTCGTGCGGTCTTATTATAGTGTAGACAGGCCGCCTGCCAAGTTTCGTCGCATTCGGAGTCCATTTGACTGCACAACCGTTATATATATAACCGCGATATAGTCGGTCTAGCGTCAGACGTTTTCGATTCGGAAACTGTTGCCGGGCTGCCTTCTCTTCTCTCTTCTCAGCCCAACCCCCCTCCGCACAGCCCATCTAATCCCTCTTTGCACAGTGCGTCAAACCCCTTGCTTTCGTTGACCGTTCCGTGACCACCTAACCCCTCTTGCCAGCTCTCAGACCCCTCGCGCGCGCGTCCGAAACTCCCCCGAACCCGACCCGAGCTGTTGTGACCGTTGGATCCGGATCATCCCCAAACATCCGCAAAACATCTTCGGTTTGTTAATTGGGATCCCTAACTATTTTATTCGCGACCGTCCGTTTACGATCGTAGGGATGTGATAGCCCCTACCCTAATCATATTGCAATATAAATAGTGCACAACCCTAGGATCTAGGGATCCTGTCCCATCCTTCCGTGTCCGCCGCCGCCAGTGTTCTCTCGGGATCCCTCCCGATCCTCCCTTGATTTGCCAACCGGACCAACCACTCATCGCCTGCCGGATCCACCGCCGCACCAGCAGGACCCCGCGTCCCCGCTCCACCCCTCCTTTCTCCTTGTTCATCTCGTTGCTCCCTCTCATCTCAAATCTCTCTCGTTTCTCTCTGTCCACAGGAACATGAGGAGGCCATGGAAGCCGCCCTTCCGTACCTCGTCTCCAGCCCCTGCCCGCCGGAGCCGTGCCTCCCTGTGACCCGCGGCTGTGGAGTCGGTCTTCATCCACGCCGCGCCCGCCTTGTCTCGCTCAACATCATCGCTGGGAGCTCCAAACCGCCCCCCCAAGCTCTGCTCCATTCCGTCGTCACCTGCACCCATGCCCCAGATCAGGCCAGCCTCCGCCGCCCTTGCCCGTTCCCGGTCGGTTCCCGCCGGCAGGGCCCACCTCCGGCGCCCTAAGTCCCCGTCGCCCGCATCTCCAGCCGCGCGCCTGCATCGACTGTTTCAGCGCCCCGCATCGCTCCTGTCGACCGCAGCGCCAAGTCTCGCTCGATTCAGCCGCTTCGTTGACCGCGCCTCTGCCTCCAGATCCCCCGGCCCAGCGCGCCTCCTCACCCAGCCCACACTGCCTCAGCCGCCTCCACCAAACGGGCTGAAGCCCATGGGTGAGCTGCCCCCCCCGTTCCTGGTTGGCCTGTGTTCAGATTTGGCCCGATGCATTTTTTCCCTCTAGACGATTTTAGCAATTATTCAGTGTTTAGCTGTTTTACAGAAAACCCCTCATGTTCATGCATGTAATAATTAATTAACTGTGCATCGGATTAAAACAATTTATATATGTAAAATGCTTAGAATTTTGTGTAGATTAATAATATGCCATTTTCATCCATGTTAAAATGTTTAAATTGATGTTTGCATTAATTTGCTAATATGCCATGCTAAAATGATTTATTTCATAACTAATTAACTGGAGCTCCGAATTTAATAAACTTTATATGTAAATGGGGTGGAAAAATGCCTAGTTTAACATGGTGCACTTTATTTTCCTGTTTAACAACAATAAAATTGTGTATAAGGCAGAACAGTACCAAATTCGAATATTGCTCATGAGGATTTTCCGGAATTGTTGTTTGTTGTTCCGGCCTCATTTAAACTTGCCTAGATAGGTAGTTTCATTATGCTTCACCTCTTGCCATGATTAACAACATTTAATATTGTTGAGTAGCTTATACGAGAGAGCACTAAATACTTGCATGTGGTGTTTCTTTAATATGCAACTCGTTGCATATTGAGCTCCACTTAACTTGTAGTATTGTTTGTTTCACTTGCCATACCATGCCTTATTAAACCGGACATGCATCATGCCTGTTTGTGCATCATGTCATGTTTATGCTTGCGTGTTTACCATGTTGTTTGCTTCTTTCCGGGTTGCCTTCGGTTTCGTTCCGGAGTTGTGAGGATTCGTTCGACCACGTCCGCTTGTCTTCTTCATGGACTCGTTCTTCTTCCTAGCGGGATTTCAGGCAAGATGACCGCTACCCTGGATCTCAATACTATCATTGCTATGCTAGTTGATTCGTTCTATCGCTATGCTGCGCTACCTATCACTTGTTCCTCAAGCCTCCCAAATTTCCATGAACCTCTAACCTTTGACACCCTTCCTAGCAAACCATTGTTTGGCTATGTTACCGCTTTGCTCAGCCCTCTTATAGCATTGCTAGTTGCAGGTGAAGTTGAAGATTGCTCCATGGTGGACAGGTTTATGTTGGGATATCACAATATCTCTAATATTATTAATGCATCTATATACTTGGTAAAGGGTGGAAGGCTCGGCCTTATGCCTGGTGTTTTGTTCCACTCTTGCCGCCCTAGTTTCCGTCATACCGTTGTTATGTTCCCGGATTTTGCGTTCCTTACGCGGTCGGGTGATTTATGGGACCCCCTTGACAGTTCGCTTTGAATAAAACTCCTCCAGCAAGGCCCAACCTTGGTTTTACCATTTGCCTCACCACCACCTATATTTCCCTTGGGAGTAATTAACCCAAGGGTCATCTTTATTACAGCCCCCGCGGGCCAATGCTTGTCTAAGTGTTCGTCCAAACTAGAGCACCGTGCGGGACCATTTCCTTGGCAACTTGGATTCGTCGGTTCATGTACGCTTCGCTTATCCGGTGTTGCCCTGAGAACGAGATATGTGCAGCTCCTATCGGGATTGTCGGCACATCGGGCGGTCTTGCTGGTCTTGTTTTACCATTGTCGAAATGTCTTGTAAACCGGGATTCCGAGTCTGATCGGGTCTTCCTGGGAGAAGGTCCATTCCTTCGTTGATCGCGAGAGCTTGTCATGGGCTAAGTTGGGACACCCCTGCAGGGTATAATCTTTAGAAAGTCGTGCCTGCGGTTATAGGCAGATGGGAATTTGTTAATGTCCGGTTGTAGATAACTTGACACCAGATCCGAGTTAAAACGCATCAACCGCGTGTGTAGCCGTGATGTTATCTTTTCAGCGGAGTCCGGGAAGTGAACACGGTTTCTGGGTTAGGTTTGACGTAAGTACGAGTTCAGGATCACTTCTTGATCATTGCTAGCTTCACGACCGTTCCGCTTGCTCTCTTCTCGCTCTTATTTGCGTATATTAGCCACCATATATGCTTAGTCGCAGCTGCAGCCTCACCACTTTATCCCTTTCTTTCCCATTAAGCTTTGCTAGTCTTGATACCCATGGTAATGGGATTGCTGAGTCCTCGTGGCTCATAGATTACTACAACAACAGTTGCAGGTACAGGTTATGCGATGATCATGACGCGAGAGCGATGTTTGCTTGTGTTGGAGTTCTTCTTCTGCTTCTGCTTTGATCAGGGGATAGGTTCCAGGTCGGCAGCCTGGGCTAGCAGGGTGGATGTCGTTTGAGTTTCTGTTTGTGTTTCATCCGTAGGCGGATGATGCTCTTATGTATTGTGATGTTGTATTCGTGTGGCATTGTATGCCCTATGCATGTATCCCCATCTATTATGTAATGTTGATGTAATGATATCCACCTTGCAAAAGCGTTTCAATATGCGGGTCTATCCTTGGTGGGATCTTCGAGTTCCTTTTGGATAGGGTTGCATATTGGGCGTGACATCGCCGCCGTGGACATCTTTCAGCACTCGCCCTTCGGCGACATTCTGAATTCACTAAAGTCTCTCTCTTTATCAGGAGAGCCCTGGCCGGACTATGGTCAGCAAGGTTGGGATGCGGACGACGAAGAAGTTCAAAGCCCACCTACCACCCACTTCGTAGCTACTGTCGATGATTTAACCGACATGCTTGACTTTGACTCCGAAGACATCGACGGTATGGACACCGATGAAGGAGATGACCAAGAACCAGCACCTATATGGCACTGGAAGGCCACCTCGTCATACAACATATACATGGTGGGCACCCCAAAAGAAGGGAATGGCGACGGAACAATGGAGGATGATCCCTCTAAGAAGCAGCCTAAGCATCGGCGTCAGCGGCGCCGCTCTAAATCCCGCCAAAGCAAAAATGGTGATCCCGGCACGGGAGATAATAACACCTCGGACAGTGCCAAGGACAACCTCCTCCAGCAAGATTCAACACAAGAGGATGGAGAAGCCAGCCCTCATGAGAGAGCGGCAGATAGAGAGGTAGAGGACGATAACTACATGCCTCCCTTTGAAGACGAGGCAAGCCTCGACGACGACGAATTTGTTGTGCCAGAGGATCCCGTCGAACAAGAGCGTTTCAAACCCAGGCTTATGGCCACGGCAAGCAGCCTCAAGAAAAAACAGCAGCAACTTAGAGCTGACCAAGACTTGCTAGCCGATAGATGGACTGAAGTCCTTGCGGCCGAAGAGTACGAACTCAAACACCCCTCCAAGAGCTACCCAAAGCGCAGGCTGCTACCCTGATTAGAGGAGGAAGCACCTAAACCTACATCACCAGCGCACGACGCGGCCGACCGGCCACCTCGTGGCCGCGACAGAGAGGCCTCTCGGCCATCCACTCAAGCCGCACCCAGGCGTCACTCAAAAAATACCAAGGCACGGGGATATGCGCCAGACCTGCGAGACATATTGGAGGACAAGGCAAGGCAAACAAGATCGATCTACGGATCGCGTGGGCGCCCCACGTCACGTAACGATAACCGTCATGCCGGATATGGCAAATACGGCCAGGCCGAACACAGCAGACAAAGCTCATTTGAGCTATGACGTGATATAGCCCAGTACAGAGGCGCCGCACACCCACTATGCTTCACAGATGAAGTAATGGATCATCAAATCCCCGAGGGTTTTAAACCCGTAAACATCGAATCATACGATGGCACAACAGACCCTGCGGTATGGATCGAGGACTATCTCCTTCATATCCACATGGCCCGCGGTGATGATCTACACGCTATCAAATACCTCCCACTCAAGCTTAAAGGACCAGCTCGACATTGGCTCAATAGCTTGCCAGCACAGTCAATTGGTTGCTGGGAAGACCTGGAAGCCGCATTCCTCGACAATTTCCAGGGCACCTATGTGCAACCACCAGACGCCGATGACCTAAGCCACATCATTCAGCAGCCAGAGGAATCGGCCAGACAATTCTGGACACGGTTCCTAACTAAGAAAAATCAAATAGTCGACTGTCCGGACGCAGAGGCCCTTGCAGCCTTCAAGCATAACATCCGTGACGAATGGCTTGCCCGGCACCTAGGACAGGAAAAGCCGAAATCCATGGCAGCCCTCACAACACTCATGACCCGCTTTTGCGCGGGAGAAGACAGCTGGCTATCTCGTAGTAATAACATGACCAAGAGCCCTGGTAATTCGGATACCAATGACAACAATGGTAGGTCGCGTCGCAACAAACACAAGCGCCGCATTAATGACAACAATGCTGAGGATACGGCAGTTAATGCCGGATTCCGAGGCTCTAAACCCGGTCAGCAGAAAAAGCCATTCAAAAGAAGTACTCTGGGCCCGTACCGTTTGGACCGAATACTCGATCGCTCGTGCCAGATACACGACACCCCCGAAAAAACAGCCAATCACAACAACAGGGATTGTTGGGTGTTCAAGCAGGCAGGCAAGTTAAGTGTTGAAAACAGAGACAAGGGGCTGCATAGTTATAATGAGGAGGAGCCCCAGCCGCCGAACAATAGGGGACAGAAGGGCTTTCCCCCACAAGTGCGGACGGTGAACATGATATACGCAACCCACATCCCCAAAAGGGAACGGAAGCATGCACTCAGGGACGTATATGCGTTGGAGCCAGTCGCCCCAAAGTTCAACCCATGGTCCTCCTGCCCGATCACTTTTGATCGAAGGGACCACCCCACCAGCATCCGCCATGGCGGATTCGCCGCATTGGTTCTAGACCCAATCATTGACGGATTTCACCTCACTAGAGTCCTTATGGACGGCGGCGGCAGCCTGAACCTGCTTTATCAGGATGCAGTGCGAAAAATGGGCATAGATCCCTCAAGGATTAAACCCACAAAGACGACCTTTAAAGGCGTCATACCAGGTGTAGAAGCCAACTGTACAGGCTCAATTACACTCGAAGTGGTCTTCGGATCCCCGGATAATTTCCGAAGCGAGGAGTTAATCTTTGACATAGTCCCGTTCCGCAGCGGCTATCACGCGTTGCTCGGACGAACCGCATTTGCAAAGTTCAATGTGGTGCCGCACTATGCATACCTCAAGCTCAAGATGCCAGGCCCTCGAGGAGTCATTACGGTCAATGGAAACACTGAATGCTCTCTCCGAACAGAGGAGCACACGGCGGCCCTCGCGGCGGAAGTACAAAGTATCCTCTCAAGGCAATTCTCCAGTTCGGCTATTAAACGTTGGGACACCGTCAAGCACGCCCGAAGCAACCTATAGCAAGACTACCTGGCACGTTCTGAGCAAGTGTAGCAGTGCGGCCCCAACCCCAGCCCTCGCGAAATTGCAAAACCAGTACTACACGTACATAATTACGCTCTGGAAATACCATGGGCATGAGGGGAGGGGCACAACCATAGCACGCCCACGATGCGACTCAACCGCACTAGGGGCTCCCGATTTTGTCATTCCTTTTTCTTCTTACTTTCAGGACTCCACTCTCCGGAAGGCCTGTCCGGCAGTACAATCACCGGACACATGATGCAACAGCTAGGGAGGCAGCAAGCTACGTCGAATAACCAGGTGGTCTCTATAACAAGCTAAATACCTGTCTTACATAAAGTTTCGCAGCTTGCCCCTGGATGGGGACATGTAAAATAATCCCAGCTCTTGCTTATCACACTATTTGTATCATTCTGCTTTCACAGCAGCCTTTTAATAAACAATACATAGCTCTTGTCTATTATTGCATTCACTTTTTATGTAAATATGTTCAGTTATGACATTATGCAACCGTACACTTTGGTACGGCCAATACACCAGGGGCTTAAGTACCCCAGAATAGGGTGTGAGAAGTCCGAACACTCTCGCGAGTGCGTCACCTCGAACTTATAGCATTATATGCATCGGCTCCGAATCATGTCTTGGGTCAATAGTTGGGTTTGCCCGGCTCCCATGTTTTGGTACCTTACGTTCCATTATATCGGCAAAGGTAGCACTGGGAGAACTACTGCGATTGTGCCCCGGTTGAGCTGGGTTAAGCACCTCAGTAGATAAAGCTAAAACTGACTGTCATGATAAGGCGAGAGATGGTCGCTGTTCGAGAGGTTTCGAGTCCCTAAAGACTTATGCCGCTTAGAGCGAGGAGCTGGTTTTGTCCGGCCTAGGTGTGGATAGCGCCCCGAACTCGGTCTTCCGAATACTAGGGGCTTCGCCGAAATTTAAAATTATAGAATTCTATGGCTAAGTGAGAGTGTTAAATCATTATAGTCCGATTGCCTTGTTCGTTGTGCTGAGCGCCTCCCTCGAAGGACCCAAGAATGGGAACAAGAGCGCTCAGGTCTATCCCGAACACCCCAGCACTCGTGGCATGGGGGTAGAAGCCGACGACTCACCATCTCTCAGATCTAATAAACGGCCGCACAGAAGGTAATATTTTAAATTCAAAAAGCATTGCTTAGCGCATATGAACAAGTTCTCAGCGCACAGGATAAACACGAGCGAGTTTACTCAAAAATTACATCCTTGGCACATTCATTCGCCACAAGGCGGGCACCCTTCAGGACGCTCTCATAATACATCTCGGGCTTGCGATGCTCCTTCTTCTCCGGTGGCCCATCTGTCACCAGCTTCTCAGCATCCAGCTTGCCCCAGTGTACTTTAACACGGGCAAGGGCCCTACGGGCGCCTTCGATGCACACGGAGCACTTGACGACTTCAAGCCAAGGACAGGCATCCACCAGCCGCCTCACCAGCCCAAAGTAGCTCCCATGCACCACCTCCCCAGGCCATAGCCGGACTATAAGGCCCTTCATGGCCTGTTCGGCTACCTTATGGAGCTCGACCGGCTGCTTCAGCTGGTCTCTCAAGGGCACTGGGTGTCCGGCCTCAACATACTGGGACCAGAACTCCTTCTCCGTCGAGCTCCCTTCCTCGGCTCGGTAGAATGCGGCAGCGTCGGGCACACTGCAGGGCAGATCTACGAATGCTCCTGGAGAGCTCCGGACTCGGGTAAGTAACAAGTAATTCACTTTCATGTGCTTGCTTTGCATAAAGAATGCCTTACCCGCCGCTATCTTCATCGCCTCAATTTCCTGGAGGGCTTTGTGGGCTTTGGCCTTGGCAGATTTGGCGCTCTCAAGGGCCGTGGCAAGCTCGGACTCTCGAGTCTTTGAGTCAAGCTCCAAACTCTCATGTTTTTTCACAAGAGCATGGAGCTCTTGCTGCACCTCCGCCACCCGCGCCTCCTGTTTTTCTCGCTCGATGCGCTCCACGGCCGCATTGTCTTCGGCCTTGGATAGCGCTTCCTTCAGGGTCGCCACCTCGGTTGTGGCCCCTGTAATAACCACGTTGGTCCTGTCATTATTTGCAACAAGATATTTTTATATATACTTACATAAGGTATTACTTACCTTCCTGGTCCTGGAGCTGCTTCTTGGCAAGGTCGAGCTCATTCTCGGACTGCTCGAGGCTCTGCTTTAATGCATCGACCTCCGCAGTCAGTACGGCAGAGGTCAGCAGTGCAGCCTGCATTCCCATATCGACATACTTATGTTAGACTCCTGCATATATCTTTTTAGATCCTCAGTCCGGCTTTTCTTTCCGAACACCAAACTAAGCATCAGGGGCTACTGTCTATGCGGTAATATTTTTACATATCTTAAATACATACCTCAAAGCCTGTTAGAAGGCTGGCACAGGCTTCCATCAGCCCGCTCTTGGCGGACTGAACCTTCTGGATCACCGCACTCATGATAGTGTGGTGCTCCTCGTTGATGGAGGCGCCGTTAAGCACCTCCAGCAAATTGTCCGGTGCCTCCGGTGGGACAGAGGTCACCAGCATCGTAGGCTTTCCCTTCTTAGTAGGGGGCCGCCTGCCGGACTTCGGAACCACTAAAGGTTCCGGTGCAGTATCCGGCCCAGGGCCGGACTTAGAGCCCTTTGGGGTTTCATCCCCTCTGCGCCTGGAGTCCGGGAGGTCGCCTTGCGGCGCCTCCAGGACCACCTCCTCCTGGCTTGTACCCTTTTGGGACTCCACCTCGGCATCATCCATAGGGCGAGGGGAGGTAGCGGTCGGGAGTGAAAGACTATTCACATCCGACGAATCCAGGGAGCCGCTCGACGAAGCGTCGAGCCGAGCCTTGGGCGGACTGCATGATTATATTCAGCGTCAGAAGATACTGTGCAATAAAGGAACGCCATGAGTTATTCTGGTATCCGGATACTTATGATTTTGCCAGGGGCTTGGCCCTAGATGGCCACTCCTCTTCGCCGTCGTCGGTGTTGGTGGAGTAGTCCGGAGGAAGGGTCTTTCCCTTCTTGGACCCTCTGCCCCCCCTAGTTGGGGCGGCCTTCCTTTTCTTTCCTCCCCCGATTGGAGGGGGAGAGGCCTCTTCTTCCTCCTCCTCGCCTTCGTGGGAGGAGTGCGCTTTGGAGTCATCGGATGATGAATCCGACACTACCAGGCGTCGGGAACTCTTTCGAGTTCCCATGGCCTTCTTCTTGGCCTTCTTCTCCGGCACCACGTGAGGTGCCGGGACCAGCAGCTTCGCCAAGCGGGCATCCGCTGGGCCTTCGGGAAATGGAGCCGGACAGTCGATCTGTCCGGATTTCTTCTGTCAGTCCTGTCAAAGGAACGGGAGCTTAGATCCCGCATAGAGTCAAACTATGAAAAACAAGTATCCCGTAAAGGGTAAAACAAGCTTACTACGCTGGCTTGGCGCTTCATGCAGAATCTGCGATCCTCGGTAATGGGAGGGGGAACCTCGGCGCCCTTGAATAGCACCATCCAGGCATCCTCGTGCATTGTGTCGAAGAGCCTGGACAAAGTTTGGTGCTGGGCCGGGTCGAACTCCCACAAGTTAAAGGCCCGTCGTTGACACGGGAGGATCCGGCGGAAGAGCATGACCTGGACTACGTTGACAAGTTTAACCTTCTTGTCCATCAAGTTTTGGACGCAGGTTTGGAGTCCGGTCAGCTCTCCTGGATTACCCCACGATAGGCCCGTCTCTTTCCAGGAGGTGAGCCGTGTGGGGATGCCATATCGGAATTTGGGGGCCGCTGCCCATTCAGGGTCACGCGGCTCAGTGATGTAGAACCACCCCGATTGCCACCCTTTGATGGTTTCCACAAAGGAGCCCTCGAGCCATGTGACGTTGGGCATCTTGCCCAGCATGGCGCCTCCGCACTCCGCTAGCTGGCCGCCCACTACCTTCGGCTTGACATTGAAGATCTTCAGCCATAAGCCGAAGTGGGGCTTGATGCGGAGGAAGGCCTCGCACAAGATGATAAACGTCGAGCTGTTGAGGATGAAGTTCGGGACCAGATCGTGGAGATCTAGGCCGTAGTAGAACATGAGCCCCCGGACAAATGGGTGGAGTGGGAAGCCCAGTCCACGAAGGAAATGGGGGAGGAACACCACCCTCTCATGGGGCCTAGGGGTGGGGATGAGCTGCCCCTCGTCTGGGAGCCGGTGTGCAACGTCATTGGACAAGTATCCGGCTTTCCTCAACTTTTTGATGTGCCCCTCCGTGACGGAGGAGGCCATCCACCTGCCTCCCGCTCTGGACATGGCTGGAGAAGGTTGAGGTGGGAAGTGCGGACTTGGGCGCTGGAGCTCGAGTACGCGGAAATGGATAAGCGAAGGAGGAAGAAGGCACAAATGAAAAAGGTGGATCCTTACCCCCTTATATGGGCAGACGAAACTACGTGCCCCCACCAGCCTGGTAAAACTCGCTTATCTCCCAAGCGCCGTGATTAATGGCACGGTTGGGTTACCCACGCCCGTATTGATGAGAATCCCGGAATAAGGGGACATGATCTCTGCTTTGACAAGACGTACCAAGGAAACCGCCTCGCTAAACACGCTGAGGAGGGACAGTAAAACGATTCGAAGAAAGGCTTGGCCGTGGCGTGATGACACGCTGCGGAATACGTCAGCAGATTAGATTTGTACAAATATTATTCTCTCTACGGTGGTATGTGGAACTTATTTTGCAGAGTCGGACACTATCCTTGTGTTCAAAATCTTCTATGAAGTATTCGGAGGAGGAACCCGCCTTGCACTGCTGAAGACAATCTGCGCGCCGGACTCGTCGTCATTGAAGCCTGGTACAGGGGCTACTGAGGGAGTCCTGGATTAGGGGGTGTCCGGATAGCCAGACTATAACCTTTGGCCGGACTCCTGGACTATGAAGATACAAGATTGAAGACTTCGTCCCATGTCCGGATGGGACTTTCCTTGGCGTGGAAGGCAAGCTTGGCGATACGGATATGTAGATCTCCTCCCCTTGTAACCGACTCTGTGTAACCCTAGCCCTCTCCAGTGTCTATATAAACCGGAGGGTGACGAACAACAATCATACCATAGGCTAGCTTCTAGGGTTTAGCCTCTCTGATCTCGTGGTAGATCTACTCTTGTACTACCCATATCATCAATATTAATCAAGCAGGAGTAGGGTTTCACCTCCATCGAGAGAGCCCAAACCTGGGTAAAAACATCGTGTCCCCTGTCTCCTGTTACCATCCGCCTAGACGCACAGTTCGGGACCCCCTACCCGAGATCCGCCGGTTTTGACACCGACAGTCTCTCTCAAACAACCCCACAACAAAATAGTAAAAATTCTCTTGTGTCCCCAACACACCAAATACAATGGTAATCTGTATAGGTGCACTAGTTCGACGAAGAGATTGTGATACAAGCATAGTAATGATAGTAGATATTGATTTTTGTGATAGTAACAATAAAAAACAGCAAGGTAGCAAGTACCAAACGTGAGCAAAAATGGTATTGGAATTCTTGAAAATGAGGCCTACGGTACGTACTTTCGCTAGTGCAATCTCTCAACAATGCTAATCTAGTTGGATCATATAACCATCCCTCAACATGTGATCAAGAATCACTCCAAAGTACTTAACTAGCGGAGAACATAAGAAGAAATTATTTGTAGGGTACGAAACCACATTAAACTATTTTTCCGTTCGATCTATTCAAGAGTTCGTACTAAAATAACGCAAAGTTATTCGTTCCGTTTGATCTATCCAAGAGTTCGTACTAAAATAACACCATATGATACGCATCAACCAACTCTAATGTCACCTAGACACTCAAATGTCACCACAAGTATCCATGAGTTAATTATACGATACGCATCAAACATTTTCAAATTCATAATACTCAATCCAACACAAAGAACCTCAAAGAGTGCCCCAAGATTTCTACCAGAGAAACAAGGATGGAAACGTGCATCAACCCCTATGCATAGATTACCCCAATGTCACCTCGGGAATCCACGAGTTGAGTGCCAAAACATGTATCAAGTGAATCAATATAATACTCCATTGTCACCACGGGTATTCATATGCAAGACATATATCAAGTGCTCTCAAATCCATAAAAGTATTCAATCTGATAAAATTAAATCACAAAGGGAAAGCGCAATTCATCACGACAAGAAAGAGAGGGGAAAACACCATATGATCCAACTATATTAACAAAGCCCGCGATACATCAAGATCATGCCATCAAGAACACGAGAGAGAGAGAGAGAGAGCGAGAGAGAGATTAAACACAGAGCTACTGGTACAAACCCTCAGCCCCGAGGGTGGACTACTCCCTCCTCATCTTGGTGGCCGCCGAGATGATGAAGATGGCCACGGGTGATGATTTCCCCCTCCGGCAGGGTGTCGAAATGGGGTCTAGTTTGGTTTTCGTGTCTATAGAGGCTTGCGACAGCAGAACTTCTGATCTATCGAATCCCCTAGGGTTTTTGGAATATTTGGGAATTTATAGGGCGAAGAGGTGGTCTGAGAGGCCACTGAGGTGGGCACAACCCACTAGGGCGCGCCTGGGCCCCCAAGCACGCCCAGGTGGGTTGTGCCCCCTCAGGTCACCCATCTGGTACTTCTTTGGCCCAAGTTGTGTCTTCTGGTCGAGAAAAAAATTCCAAAAAGTTTGGCTGCGTTTGGACTTCGTTTGGTATTGATTTTCTCTGATGTAAAAAACAAGCAAAAAACAACAATTGGCACTGAGCACTATGTCAATAGGTTAGTCCCAAAAAATGATATAAAGTTGCTATAAAATGATTGTAAAACATTCGAGAATGATAATATAACAGCATGGAACAATAAATTTTTTGGATACGTTGGAGACATATCATGAATATTCTTGTGTGTGCTTGTTTGCTTTATCACTAAGTAGATTTTATTCTCTGTTCTAAGTTGTTCTCTATCTTTAGTTATGGATATGGAACACGAAATACAAAAAAATAGGTGTACTTGCTACTCATGGAGATGGGGAACCTCCTAAAACCCTCGATGCTCGTTATGAGAAAATATTAAACACTACTTTGATAATCCTGAGAAAACCCCATTCAACTTGATAATGGGAGACACGTTGGATCAACATGAATACTTTAGGGATTATTGCTTGACTCAAAAAGGGAAACTCTTATGGGATCAAATTGAAATGTTGCAATGGTATGCTTGGAATATATGCTTGAGATATGATTATACTTGCTACTCTAGGCTGAAGGCTCCACACCTTCCCTTTTCATGTCAATTTAGTGATAACAAAACCTTGGCTTCTTAAGCTAATGGTATATATGATTACTAAGATGTGGAACGAATAGAATAATTTGTTGCTTTTAAGGGTGCTTATGAAATTGAATCTTTGTTTGAAAAGTGTGAAAATTATGATGATGTTGTTTACAGACCTGAAAATTATGCTATACTTAAATATTGCTATGATAATTATGAATATAATGCCGATGTTGATGTGTTTATTGAGAAAGTCTCCGCTGTCCAAGAAGAGACTAATATTTTGCAAGAATCTATGGAAGAAGAAATTGATGACACTGTGAGCTCATTGGATGAAAAAGATGACGAGGAGAGCAAAGAACAAAAGGAGGAAGAGGACTCATTCTTTGAGAGGTTGGCAATATCCGGATGGAGTCGCCCGCGCCTGCCTCTGGTGACTGTCGGGGCGATGCCCCTAGCGTGCCCGCCGCTGCATCGCCGCC
>NC_057804.1:139091638-139092294 GCF_018294505.1 Triticum aestivum
GTGGTCTGCTGGGACCGGGTCCCCCTCCCGCCCCTGCTCGCTTGCCGACGCTCCGTGCCGCCGGTGGCCTTACCCCCAGGGGTGGGGGTTCGGCTTCCCATGCCCGAGCGCAGTCCCGTCGAGGAACGAGGTCGTCTCAGTCCTCTTCGGGGCAAGGCCCGGCCTTGGGGACGGGAGGATGCCGCCGCCGCCGGCGCGCGGCTAGATGGGGGGTCGCTGGCCGTGCGGACTTGGGCCCTGCCCGGTCGTTGTGGCGGTCTTCGGGCGGCGTGGTCGTGGCCGGGGTGGCCACGCGGCTTCCGGAGGTTGCCGCCGGCCTGCTCATGCCCTCCCGCCACACCGCTTTTCGGTCATTCATCGCCACCTTCGGATCCTCCTGGCTTCGTTTCATCTCCGACCACTGCATCATTCGCCCGTGCCCTCCTCTCCGGCGACCTGCCCTCGCCCCCTGGCACCGGTGGCGGTGGGGGAAACCCTCGCCATGTGCCCGTCTTGGGCTCGCGTGTTGGGCCGCCCTGGCATGGGCCGCCCCTTCTGGGCTGGACCGTCTAACGCTGCGCCTATGACTGGGCTGGTCCTGGGCCTCGGGTTGCCTAGGACCATGGAGGGTGCTGGACCATCCCAGAGCCTGCTACCCCGGCCTACCCCGACGCGAT
>NC_057804.1:139409347-139414847 GCF_018294505.1 Triticum aestivum
ATCCGTCAAAATCAAGAGTATGTACGTGTCGTATGTAGTATATATAACAATGATTAGGTAGTATATATATACTAATTTTTAGGTAGCATATATATCATGTTTTGAGTATGCTCTTTTTTACGTACAAATATGTACATATTTCACAAATATAATAAAAACTATGGGCTCATATGCAATTTTTCCACTTAACTTGCTTTGAAATATCTTAAATATAGTATACGAATATATTTAAAATAATAAAGTAGTATATATAGTACCACATGATAGTATATGAGACATGTGGGGTAACTACCCTCGGATGGTAGGATTGATTTTTCCTATATATATATTATATATATATGTATATATATATGTATATATATATATCAGTTAGGCTTCAAGTGCGTACTTGTTAGTTAAACCTATGTATAAATTGTGACACTAAATACGACTAGTAAGTAGTATAGTAGCAGTACTAGTATACGTCGGTCAAATTATGCATCATGTCCACACATTGAATTGACGTGACAGCACGCTGCGCGTGAGGTGACACAAGAATCCCGGCGGCGTGTTCGGATATTCTGGACTTCAGATTTGGAGTACCACTTATCTGTCGAAATCTTTCATCAGTCACTTAAAACAGTCGATTGATCATACGTTGAGTACCATATAACTGGAATTACCGATGCAAGTCGAAGAAGGATTGACCGATGCTGCCGGCTGGCGTCAAGTTCGATCCCACGGATCAGGAGCTGATCGAGCACCTTGAGGACAAAGTGAGTGTTGACAGCGCGAGATTTTAGTCTCTCATTGATTTGTTCATACCAACCATCGACAACGAGCACGGCATATGCTACACCTGACCTGAGAAACTTCCAGGTAAGACACCGATCGGCCGTCTACTTGCACAAACATATTCCTTTGTTTATAGCTCTATTTTTCTTTTTAGACGCAGACCTGGTGAAGCAATTACAATTTGACAGTTAATAAAAAGTGAAACAAGTGACTGCAACATGCCAAAGATGTTATGAAAATGCCAACTACGTACACTAAAACCTGTATTCCACAATACTGCATGTATCACACTGAGTGGCCTAAGGAAGCATTTCTTCCAGCGCAATTCTAGGGCGTTCAAAAGGGGCACGTGGACGCGTCGCAAGATATAGTCAGAGTGCGGCATGCACGCGATGTGGCACAAGACCGACAATACCTTGCCGGTGATGGTCAACAACAGGCAGACGGGCAGCAAAAAAGGTTCTGGTGCTGCACACCAACAAGAACTTCGATTAGCAGAGGACCAACCACTACTAGAAAAACCCCTACTAATGGCGCACCTAGTATGGCCATTAATGGCGCATCTGTGGTGCGCCATTAATAGCACGCCATTAGTAATTTTTACTAATGGCGCACCACCTGGTGCGCCATTAGTATCTGGTATATTATGGCGCACCGCGGGTGCGCCATTAGTATAGGCCAGGGTGCGCCATTAGTATGCCTCCCAGGGGCCATGTATATCCAGGTGCTTTTGCATACTAATGGCGCACCACCACCGGATGCGCCATTAGTAACCGCGGCATACTAATGGCGCACTACCCAGTGATGCGCCATTAGTATGCACTGTCATACTAATGGCGCACTGTCATGTGATGCGCCATTAGTATGAATATTAGTTTTATTTTTTATTTTTTTATTTTCTGTTTTTTGCACAGGTTACAAAATGTATAATTTGACAAAATATAGACAGCACACATCAACAACAGATTCATCGAATACAATAGAAGATTAGTCTTTGAATACAATTCATCATATTAGTCTCCGAATACAATTCATCATATTAGTCTCCGAATTGAAAAGACCGAACAAAGATAGAACATTATATTACAAGTCTCGAGACCGCGAGTAGCGAGTTTGTCTTCACATTACAAGTCGATATCGATCATCTAAACTACCATCACATAGAAGAGAGCTGCGGTCATCACGATGAGCATCATCACGATGAAACTCGTCTTCATCCGGTTCCTCCAACGCTCCCTCCCCTCTCCCGCTAGATAGCGGGCGTATCTAGATTCGGCCTCGGCCCTAGTGGTGTACCCTTTGTAACTGTTACCGCTGAATCGGTGAACCTGTCTCCGACACTCCTCCCAGTCATCGTAGACTCCGGGAACCTTACCCTTGTACACGACATACGTCGGCATCGCTATGCACTAGCCAAACGAAATGTTAGTACCAATTCACAGACAATACATAAGCAATATATAAGTATGCAACAGAATGATCGGAAGAGAAAAGCAAGACATTAATAGCATCGATTACATCTAAGTTGAACGACTCTCGAAACCAAAGAGACATACTACAAGTTCATTAAAGTTTAATTACAACATGAGCCAATCGATGTTTCAGAACTAGACACAGCATCACTGCTTTCGATTCGACTCAGGGGACCGGAGCGTGGATGAAGCCGCCGTCTATCGTGGGAGTCATGAAATAACGGTCGTTGTCAGCCTGTATTTGTAGCATTGTGTCGATGTCACTGTTGGACGGTTGATTTCTAAGGTAGAACTGCCCCGAGGTACGAAGGACATCTTGATGGATGATTTCGGCAAACTCCGACTGGATGCGAAAGAATTCTTGTCGGAGGTCCGCGTCCTGGATTGCCGACACGCTCGCGGCCCAATCTTTGAGTTTACTCGGTAGCAGAAGTTGATGATGGTCCCGTACGATCGCCCGCATGTGATTGGATGGCGTAGTAGGCACCCTTTTGACCGCCAGGCGGCTGCTTGACGCAGCAGAACATCGTATTGTGGGAGAACACGTGCTTGCCGTACTTACGAATAGGCCTGGTGAAGGTGCCTCCAGATTTGGCGTAGCCGGGGAGAACATCATCAAGAACCTTCTTGACATTTGTGTAGTCTACGTTCGACTGACGGTCCGGGTCGAAATACGTGGCCATGGAATATTTGGGGCTTAGGAGGATGAGCGTGCAACGTGTGTCACTGCAGAAAACACGGAATGTTAAAAGAAAAACGATCGAAATGTAAGAATTCATATGTTACGGGCCGGTTGAGGGGAGGACTTACTCGGGAAAGTAAGGCACGAGGAAGTTATCCTTATCTTGGTTTGCCAGAATGACGCCTTCGAGGTAAGAACTCGCGACTTGCCGGTCCCCAGCGCTGCCCAAGATCTTGGCACTCATGTAGAAGGGGTCGACTATCACGATGTCCGGGGTCTTGTCGCGAATGATCCGCATCTCCATACTCAGCGAAAATAGCCGAACGAAGGTGTAGTGCAGCGGATGAAGGTTCAACATAGCGTGGATGTCATCAAAACGCAGGACGATCATACGCCCGACGGAGTTATCCACAAAGCCCTTGCCCTCTGGCACCTTGGCCGCGAAAACTGGGTATGCCACATCCTTCTCCCTGAGACGCCGCTTGTCCAAAGAAAGAACACTGTCATGCAGACTCCGCATAGCACCGGTTGCAGCATTGAGCATTTTTGTCGGTAGCATCGCCCTACCCGCCACATGCACCCTCCTCGAGATATCCTGCGGTGAAGGTGGCCCGTCCCGAGCACGGATCGTACTCGGTGCCGGCTGGCTCGCACCCTTCTTAGTCTTTCTTTTGCGTGCCTTCTTCTTCTCCTGTAATGGGACCGAGTTCTGCTCACAGACCGGCTTCTTGAGTGTGTTGGGGCTGATAATATTTCGCACCTCGCCTATCTGAGGCTCGGTGAAGTCGGCAGCTGGAGGCGTCTCCTGAGAGCTGAACGCCAGACGGCGCCTGTTGCAACTTGGCTTCTCCGCGGTACCAGCTAGATCGCACACGTCTTTTGTTGGGTTTGGTTCTTGAGAAGGAGGCCCCATGAAGTCGCCATCGTACCCATGATCGGCAAAGTACTGATCGACGTTGCCAAATGTATCATCGTCATCGTCGTCGTCGTTCTGATCCTGTGCCATATGCATGTTTGGATCTAGTGGCATAGGGATGTCCGGCACCGTTACGGCGGTCTTGCCATGGGGCCGACTTGGCGCCGGCACGACTGGCGGTGTTGTCTTTGGGGTGGTGTCCCCCGCCCCAAACGAATCTGGCTCTTCGGCCAAAGCAGGGGCCAGCTCAGGCAGGCGCTGAGGGTCATCACGTCTTCATCGTCGGCCCCGACGGGTCGAATCGGAGGTAACAAGTCGTCGCAGCCTGGCAGCACCCGAACTAGTTGAACCCTAAACAAGTTGGGTGGCATCTGGGTACCGTGGAACAAGGGGTTGCCCGGTTGAACGATTTTGCCCTTGGCGACATCGACCAACTCATTATTCACGAAGTGGAGGAGAGTGCACGGAACGTCGGCGGCGCCCAGCGAAAACATGTAGGGCGTTAGGGATGCCCAGTCAAAGGCAAGGAGATGAAGTCCTCGGCCGAGAGAGGCTTAATTAGTTACCGTGATGATGGCGTCGAGCTCGGCTAATGTCGACGCATCGCCAACGGCGGGCGTGCAGTTGACGGAGGGGCCGCTTGCTGAAGAGGTGCCGGCCGGCGTACACCCGGGTGCATTAAGCTCCCGTGCCGGCGTCGGAGACACCAATGCCGCCTCCGCCGGAGGCACCAATGGCCCCGCCATCGCATTATGCGAGTTGCTGGCCGTGAAGCTAGGAATCGGGGGCGGCCCCTGTTGGCCGCCCGCAATCCACGCACTCAACCCCGAGATCAAGGTAGGCACAAGGGCGGTGATCGTCGCTCTGAGTCGTTGTTCCACTTGCTCTTGGACAATCTCCGGAATCCGCGCCACCTGTGCCTTGAGTTCTTGAACCTCTCGCGCCTGGCTTTCCGAGCTGGTCTTTTTCTCCTTCCGCACACCAGCGGTGTAGTATGACCCCCATTTTGTCGACAAGCCTTTGCCGGCCACACGACCAGCTAACGTCGGCTTACTGAGCTTATCCTTGTTCTTCATTACATTCAACCCCCTATTTAGAGTGGTGTCCCAAGGGTTGCTCTTAGTCGACCCTGCGCTACTGCTTTCAGTCGCCTGCGGAAGGAATGTGAACCATTTAGAAATTTGGCTTCATTAATTAGAATGCAACCATATGGAGCTAATTACGCAGGGGTGTATTCCTTACCAGAACAAGCTCAAGCTGCCTGGTCTTCGGATCCGTGGTAAGCTCCTTTGTTTTCGGGTCCTTCTTGTACCGGGCCCTGACAAAGTTCCTGGTCTGCTTGTCACCGTATTTATCGAAGAGGGGCGGTAGGCCTTGCTCGGCACGGTCCGCCTCCTCCTTGTCCCATATAGGCTCCGCCACTCTGTAACCGCCGGGACCGAGTGTGTGTTCCCCTATGTTCAGCTCCCGCATTTGTTTCCCCCACTCACTTGATTGGGAGCTTGCGGTGCTCGAGCAATTGATCTTGAAGTCGTTGTAGTCATCTTCGGTGATCGAAGGATTTTTCTCCTTGATCTTCTCATAACTCTCACCTTTCTCGATCATTCTCTTCACATTGCTTTTCCAAGTAGACAGGGCCTTGCTCATCTTCGTGAG
>NC_057804.1:139415031-139418158 GCF_018294505.1 Triticum aestivum
TGAGGGCAGCATTGTTCACTTTATTCCCTTTGAGGCTTGTGTTTTCAAATTCAGCGGGGAACTTGTATCGTTCGTGCAGCTTCGTGAAGAGGAGGTTGCGCAAATTCCCTCGGTCAGGATGCCTCAGGTTCTCGGTGTTGATCGAGATGGTGCTCCGGACAATGCACCCGAGCTGAAGCGAGTACCCCTTGACTATTCGTTCGGGCGCCGTTGGATTCCCGTTGGAGTCCACTTCAGTAACTTCCTCCTTGAGGGTGCGGAGCACGATCGGGCGCCGGTCCTTCCGTTGCCTCTTCGGTTGGCTGCCATCTGTGCGTGCGCCGCCATCATCAGTGGTGGCATCCTCGGCGGCACCATCAGTGGTGGCATCAGTGTGGTCATCCTCGGCGGCACCATCCGTGGTCTCAGGATCAGTGGGGAAGGCGGCGGCCTCATACAAGTGAGGTTGTTCCTCCATCTCCTGGGACAGCTCCCAGAATGCCTTGCCGCCCGAACCCCCAGCCTCATCGTTGTGGGCCATGTTTCTCTCTAAATAGAAACAAAGTTTGGTCAAAAAGTTGGTTATTGTCAAGGAACAAGATCATGGTCTCATCATTTAGGGTTTGTCGACACCGAGGCATCCTAAAATCTAAGCTTTTATCATTGAGGGTTTTTCGACGCCGAGGCACCCTAAAAGCCTAACCTTTCATCATTTCGGTTTTTATCGACAACGAGGCACCCTAAAAGCCATGCATTAGTCACAAGTACGCCGGGGCACTTGATCCTACTTAATTAACTACTAAGATACCCCGGCCCATGCATTAGTCACAAGTACCCCATATGTCCTATTTTTAGCAAAGTCATGCTAAAATTCACGGAAAATTTCAGCATGACCTTTGCTGAAAATAGGACATATGGAGTACCCGAATTTGCCGGAACGGAAGTTAATCGACATTCCGGCAAACTCAAGGGCCTCTCGGGGTACCTGCAATATCATCACGACACGATGGTCGGAGACAAAACCCAGCAAACTAGCACCACAATGTGCCTCTACTAGCACCACAATCTTAGTTAACTTCTGGGGACATCAGAAAGTTAACATCCGCCTGATTATTATGAGGACTTCACTGCCACTGTTTACTCAAACTTAAGTTAGTAATTAAAAATATAAAATAGGATAACCCAGTGACAGGATTGTTGGTTGATGTCACAAAAAAGTTGCAAATCTCAACATGTTCTACAGTTGTTAAAATTATCTTACTGTATTTAGAACAAACTAACACCACAGAGTCTACCAATTCAGGTAGAAGCCATCATTCATTACAAATTTGAATATATGATATTCTAGAAAATAATCTGTCTACAAAATGAGATACATTCCGTTCCGTTTGAACTACCAAAACTGTAACCAACGTTATTACCTAATTATGAAAAAAGTGCAGTACATATAAATTATTTCATCACTGAGAGGAGATAACCAAAAGTTTCCAAGCAATATGATTAAGAAAATGGGATTTAGGCATCCAAATGCCACAAAAGACCAAATCACATTTTTAAACCAAGTTACACAAAGAAAATGCACCTAAGCACCAAGAGGAACTGTTACAACTCCATAAGGTATATCCAAGTCACTGCTACTCATATTCAAAAAACCTAACTCCAATATAACCAGAAAGATTGTAAAACATTATATCTCCCTGCTGACACGAACTGAAAGCGTAACAAAAATACCTATTATTCTAGGCAGCTGCCTTGCTAGTGATTCGGTGTCGTCGCAACTGGATCCCTCCCACTCGACCTGCGATCTTCTACAAGGAAAAAGTAGCAGCTCAGTCAACCACCATATAATTATACAAGGAAAAAATGCTACTTGGCACAAGTGTAAACGAGAAGCTTGAGGTAGCAGCAGATTGAAGTGATAAAGTGCAAAGGAGAAGCTTGAGCTAGTAAACAATTTCTGAATGTTATAAAGTGGGGAAAGTAAAATAAAATTCATACTTGTCATGGCACTAGAAAAGAGATGAGATTTCACAAAACCAGAGCCAAGCATAGTCCAGAATGTCAAATTTTCAGTTAGTTAATTATTACAGTCCTTTGCTAAAAGAGATGATCCATCCAAGAAATTTAATACTAGATGCATGCAGTCTGTTGAGGATCTTTTAGTGAATGACTAACAACAAGTAGCCGAGCTTGCCCAAGAAAGATTAGATTCAGAAGTGCTGGCTGCTGCTAGTGAATGAAGTTGACAGTTATACAGTGTCAATTGACAGTAAGTAGAGTGAGATGATCAAACGTTTGTGTTAATTGACAGTGGCTTGTCCTGGATATAACTCATTTTCTAGGTTTACCTTGGGTAGATAGCCCATGAATGCGGAACAGATACTTACATTCATGCCATGAGATAAACTTATTTTCAGGTATAAACCATGGACAATTACCCGATGATACAGTGCATTTTTCTTCAGTGTATGTCCAGTGCATTTTTCTTCTTCTTTCGTTGAGTAGCATAAATTAGACCTATCATTGTGTAAGATGCAGGAGTACTTCTTATACTCTGTGGCATTTCCATACTTAGCCAAGAGTCCCCATTTCTTATATTCTGTGAGATGCAGTCATCTTTTACTCCAGTTCTTATAGTATTTTGGAGTACATTGCCTGTTATGCTACTTGCAAGGTTAGCATAGGTTCAGAAATGGGGACTAAAAAACAGTGATTTAATTTTTCAAGTTTAAATTTGAATATCAACAGTAGTGATTTTACACCCAGTTCAACAGTGATTTTACCTCGATTTCAACGGTAATTTCAGCAGCAGAGTCGGGGGCGGGGACTAAAAAATCTTAACCCTAACAGCATAGTGGAGCGCGTCTGTTAGCATGTCTTCCCTTTCTTGTTAGCATGTCTCTCAAAAAGAGAAGCAATGGTTCCGATCCTCTTAATTCTTCAATAATTACATTCTATCAATCATAATGACATAGTTGAACAAATTATATGCAAAATTATGTGTATGAGTTCATCAGTTCATCTACTTGTGCACTACATCTAGTGAGAGAAGGAAGCCCGGTAAGGGGTTATTTTTTGGCACAAACAGAGATGTTCTAACTATTTTCAGTATCAAGGCATTGCAGTTTGAATCATCTTATCAGTGTCT